>NC_139658.1:9165889-9183389 GCF_951799395.1 Argentina silus | reverse complement strand
TCTTACTCATCTCTCACTTGTGCGACGCGGTGTGATAACGCTTGCCTTGCCGTGTGGTTTATTACCCCTCTACCACCAAATCAATATCTCATTTGGATTCTCTCACCACACTGAGGTCTGGACAGATGAAGAGGTCCTTTCTATACACTACACCTTCATTAGGAAAAGACATAGTACAACCGTGTGTGTGTGTGTGTGTGTGTGTGTGTGTGTGTGTGTGTCTGTGTGTGGACATGAGAATAGCCTATGAGTGTGTGTCTCTATGAAAAGACACAGTACAACCATGTGTGTTTGTGTGTGTGTGTGTGTGTGTGTGTGTGGGCATGAGAATAGTCTATGAGTGTGTGTCTCCATGAATGTTAGTCCTTTTGTTTTCAATGTTTTCACATTTAATATATCATATTGCTTGCCACACGTTTTATTAAGTTGTGCAAGCTGCAGGCAACCTCGAAAATGTACAAATGTGTTATATGGAATTCAACCCACCCCGCCCCCCCCGCCTCCCCACCCCCCAGGATGTTTCAACACAGCAACATAACACAGGGAGGGCTGGGCGAGAGTGTTAGTGTGTGTTCTCTGCTGTCTCGAGTCTGTTCAATTGGCAGATCGATGATGCCTCACATCGCAGTTCCAGACACGCCACAAACCCCACGGAACCCATTAGTGAAGTTAGAGGGAACAGGGTTCCACAGGGTTGAGTGTCTCTGTTCCGCCTGCAAGTCAGGTCAACAGCCGAGACGGAGGGAGAGAGAGAGAGAGAGAGAGAGAGAGAGAGAGGCAGAGGGATGGAGGAGGGAAGAACTGGAGGATTACAGGGGGGAGAGGGGTAAAGAAAGGGCGAGAGGGAATTATCTTATCAGAGGAATGCAGAAGCCAAGGCAAAATAACGCAGGACTCGACACAAAGACTGCGATAGTGGAGTCACCATGTATAAACACATCACCAGCCTCTAGTGTCACTGGCTACACATCATTTCAATGTGCTTTGGCGAGCAAGGAAGCTGTTACTCATTATCCCTTAATGTATGCGGTCTAATTATGTCGTTTTGGGATACTATGCTCCTCCCTGCCCGCCAGAGAGAGACAAGCAGGTCTGTGATCGCGAACGTATGCCAGAGTGCAACACATTATTAACTACATCTGAAAGGATCAAACTGGAGAGGAGATGTGGGGCACCAGAAGATGGAGGGAGGTCTCTGCAGAGACAGAGGAGGCGAGAACGAAGAGAGGAGGGGGAGGGAGGGAGGGAGGGAAGGAGGAGAGGGAGGGGAACCTGTTCCTCCTTGCTAGCCTTGTTTATAAGCCACTGTCTCTGGATCATTGACCCATTCATCTTCATTACTTGTCCCTCTGAAAACTATTAACCACCGCCACACTCCGTTGGGCCTCTGCGATGTCGACATTCACTGCGCGGCCTCCCACGCATGCCAACGCCACAGCCCACTCAGCCAAAGCCCCCCTCCTCTGGTTACGGACATCCACTTCTATATGGATTGTGAAACTAAGCGGGAAAAGCGGAGGGGTTTAACTGAGGAGGTTTATAAGGTGTTGTAATGATTTTTTGTTAAGCGTTTTAATTATCTTCCAAAAAACTGGTTGTAGCGGGGGGGGGGGCTGATTTGTACGGTACATTGATATCCATCGATATCCTCATAACCGTTCTTCTTATTCACGATATTCCCTTAGAAAATCACAATATCACAATATATATATGAAAATATCGTTCATTGCTGAAGTATGGTGGAGACATCAAAAATGACTGAACTGCAGCACAGGTATGTCTGGTGTTCTAAAAAGTCTGGTGGAACAAAGAGACATGTTTTCACCGCTAGATGTGCTTTGCCTTCTAAAAAGTAGCACTTTGCACTTGGAGTTATGCGCATATCTCGATATGTATAGAGTTTGAAGTACTTTTTTTACTTAAGAGAAGAACAATATCACGATAGCCTTCAAACGTCAACAATATTCGATCATATGTAACATGCCATGTATGTATGTATGTATGTATGTATGTATGTATGTATGTATGTGTATTCACAGGCTCTGCAATGAGCCTATAATGTATGGTTCTTATCTGACCTATTTAATCGAGGATGTATGTTGTGTAAGAGTGAGCAACCCGCCCACTCTCTCTCTCTCCCAGTCTGAGCGGTGATATCAGTGTATTCGGGTCCTCTGTAAGCGCTGTATGAACACAGTACAGTGCAATACAGGAGGTAGGTTGAGGAAGTTCTGCAGGGCAATAACTAACTCCCTGATGGCTTGTTAAAAGCTGTGGGCTGTTTGTGGCACTGCCATCTGCTCACCCCACCAGCACACAAACGCACGCACGCACACACACACACACACACATACATACATACACACAAACATACATACATACACACAAACATACATACATACATACCTAAAAATACAGCTTTATATATCTGTCAAGAAAACTTCACACTTTGTTTTGTGTCTCTACTCACCTTGTGTGAGATATAACAAGTCTGTCATGTCTTTGTTGTCTGGGGCTAGGATGAGCTATTCTGGAATGCATGTGAGACCAGCTAAACTGATCTATGTTTTCTTTCTCTCCCTCTGTCTCTCTCGCTCCCTCTCCCTCTATCTCTCTCTCTACAGAACCTCAGAGAGAGAGTAGACCTGTCAATCATCCACATCACAGGAGAAAGGGAGAGAGCGAGCGAGCGAGAGAGAGAGAGAGGGGCGGAGCATGGGCTGGTGTGGCGGCCGCTGCAGTTGCTATGCGTGAGCGAGCGCCGTGGTGTCCATGGAGACCGAAGGCTATCGCGACCTCCTGGAGACCAGCGATGGGCAGGGGGCGGGCCTGCTGGAGGGAGGGGGCGTGGTGGGAGCGGAGGCGGGATATAGCACGCCCTATCACCTGGGCTTCCAGGTGTCCCTGACCACCGTGCTGATGCTGGAGCTGGTGCTGGGCTTCAGCAGTAACCTGACCGTGCTGGTTCTCTACTGCGCCCAGTCCAACTTGGTCGACTCGGTCAGCAACATGGTCACGGTCAACCTGCACGTGCTGGACATCCTGGTGTGCGTGCTGTGTCTGCCGCTGACCGTGGCCGTGATCCTCTTGCCGGCGGACGGGGGCGGGGGGGGCAGCCTCGCCACCCTCTGCTGCTTCCACGAGGCCTGCGTCACCTTCACCAGCGTGGCCACGGCCGTCAATGTGCTGGTCATCAGCCTGGACCGCTACGACATCTCGGTGCGTCCGGCCACGCGGCTGCTGACCCCACGGCGTGCCGCCCTGCTCCTGGCCGCCGTCTGGGCCGTGTCCCTGGCCGTCTTCTTCCTCCCCTTCATGGAAGGAGACTTCTTCTCCTTGCGGGCGGATGAGGAGGAGCAGGGGGGGGGCGAGGGCGGGGAAACGGACGGGGAGAGCGTGGACGCTGAGGTCCCCCCTACTGGACTGGCCTCCACCCCCTCCTCCTCCTCCTCCTCCTCCTCCTCCTCCCTCTCCTCCCTCTCCACCTCCTCCCCTTCTTCCTCCTCCTCCTCACGCCACCTGCCCCCTGTGTGGCAGAACCGGACACTGCTGTGCGTGGGGGGCCAGGGCTACCACACGGGCATGGCCATGTACTACCACCTCCTCCTTCAGGTTCCCTGCTTCTTCATCGCCGTGGTGGTCATGCTGTTTACCTACTCCCGGATCCTGCAGGCCCTCAACATCCGCATCGGCTCCCACTTGAAGAGGGGCCCGCGCTCCAAGGACTCGGGCTGTCGCGTCCGCCGCAGGAGGCGCCGGAGGAAGGGCCTCAGTCTGGTCGAGGGGGTGGGCGGAGGCTCCTCCAGCCAGAACCAGCACCTCACCCACCCTCCCCTCATCCCCTCCCCCACGCCCACCCCCACCTCCCCACCCCCCGTCTCCTCCGTGCCGCAGATGACCTCCGACAGCGGGGCCACGGGGGTCACCACCGCCACCACCACCCCCGTGGCCACCACCCCGGCCACCCCCGCCTCGCAGACCCCCGCCCTGGCCGCGCCCGGAGCCGGAGCCACCTCCCCCCCGGGCGTCCAGGCCTCTGTGTCGGCCATCATCGCTCTGAGGCGCGCCGTGCGGCGCCACAGGGACCGGAGAGAACGACGTCGGCGCGTCTTCAAGATGTCCCTCATCATCATCTCGTCCTTCCTGGGCTGCTGGGCTCCCCTGTCTGCCGTCAACGTGCTGATCCTGTGTCTGGGCCCCAGCGACGGCCTGGTCAAGCTACGCCTCTGGTTCCTGGCCATGGCCTACGGCACCACCATCTTCCACCCGCTGCTCTACGCCTTCACCAGGCAGAAGCTGAGGCGCGCGCTCAAGACCCGCGTCAAGAAGAGGGTGGTGTCCCTGCTGCAGGTGGACCCGGCGCCCAGCGGGGGAACGGTGATTCATAACTCCTGGGTGGAGGGGGGAGGGCAGAGGAAGGGACGCAACAAGCCACGGGTGGAGGGCAGCGACGCCACCGACCGCTGCCTCACGGAGGCTGTGCGGGAATGAGAGAGAGAGAAAGAGAGAGAAAGAGACTGTGTGGGTGTGTGTGTGTGTGTGTGTGTGTGTGTGTGTGTGTGTGTGTGTGTGTGTGTGTGTGTGTGTGAGTGTGTGTGTGTTTGTGCGTGTGTGTGCATGTCTGGCTGTGCGCATTTCTGTGTCTGTGTGTGTGTGTGTGTCTGTGCCTGTATCTGTGTCTGTGACTGTGTCTGTGCATGTGTCTTTGTATGTACAATATGCATATATGCATGAGTGTGTGTGTGTGTGTCTGTGTACGTGTGTGTGTGTGCGTGCGTGCGTGCATGTGTGCGTGTGTGTGCGTGCGTGTGTGTGCGTGTACGTGTGCGTGTGCGTGCATGCGTGCGTGTGTGTGTGTACGCGTGTGTACGCGTGTGTGTGCGTGCGTGTGTGTGTGTGTGTGAGTGTCGAGTGCATGCATGAGTGTTGGATAAAAAGAGAATTTGTTAGTTTACAAAGGTCAGGAGAGGAGAGATCACCGTCACCTCTCCCTCCATGCAGGTGTGAAGGCAGGTGGGCCCAGAACTCTAATTAGAGCAGCTCTCTGTTCTCCTCACACAGGTCCTCATTAGTCCCCCAGCCTGACAAGATGGCCAACCCTGTCACTATGGCAACGCCTCGCAAGCAATATGTGACATCACTGCAACCATAGCTACTTAGGTTTACAGTAAATCTCACTATAGATACACTCACTAAATATATCCACTTTTACACACACACACACACACACACACAGACACACACACACACACATACACACACACACACACACACACACACACACACACACACACACGCACACACACTCACGCATGATGTACATTGATCAACCTAAAGTCATCTTCTTCAGAGAAAGCACACAAGATCTACCTGCACACAGATAATCTCAGTGAGAGACGATATCAAGTCAGTTCATAATTTGATTGCTCATGCCTTAATTCAGTTCCCAATTACTCATGGTGCTGAATGTTCTGCTGTATGAGTGTGTGTTTACAAGAATGTATCTGTTTGTGGATGTACACAAGTATTTATTTATTGTGTGTGTGTGTGTGTGTGTGTGTGTGTGTGTGTGTGTGTGTGTGTGTGTGTTTGACTGTGTGTGTGTCTGCGTGTGTGTGTGTGTGTGTGTGTCTGATAATGTGCAATAAACCCTCAGCAGTGGCTGAGCCTCCCAAGGGATGTGAATAAAGCATTGTGGGATTGTTCGGTTCTTGGTCTGGACAACAGAGGACGGAGGTGAATTCATCAGTTGATTGACAGCGGTGGCCTGGCGCCATGGTGATATGGCCAGAGAGAGCATCAGAGATTGTATGCGTGGACATGAAACGATCAAACCACACAGAGCAACTGTAACTATGTGAATACGACACGGTGTTGATTACTTAGTGAAATGTCACTTCAAATGGCAATATTTGGTAACCCCCCCTCAACTGTCCATCAGTGAGGCATACAGTAGGATCAATATCATGGCTGCAGTGTCTGAGTTTCGGAGACAAGCAAAGGTTCTAACCCGGAAGATGATTCTTCGGTCCAAATGCTGAAACACAATGGACAGAACTTAAACAAATTGCTTGGAACTGTACTTTAGCTCTCCTTGTGTGTTTCTTTGTGTGTTGCGGTGGGAGAGCAGTGTGTTGTGTTGGCCCATTCCTTTTGGACACCACTCTGAATGACCACCAGGGCCCCCAGGGTTTAGTCAGGTCCTGGACCTGCAGCTCCTGGGGGCCATTTTGTATCTGTGTCTCCTTCTCCTCCTCCTCCTTCTCCTCCTCCTCCTCCTCCTCCTCAGGGCTCACATATCTCTCTAAAAGCATGTTGAACATAATACACCCCACACCAGCCCTCATTCACTTACTGTGATAGGTATTAGTCATATAGAACCATGAAGTAAGTACATATTTATGATAAAACAGTTTGGTTAGGCTATGTATGTATGTATGTATGTACGTATGGCTCTAAAGAGCTATTGGGGCTGTGGGCTAGGTTCTCCTTCACTCCCCGATCCCTCATACACCACTATGGAGCCAGACGGAAGAGATGAATTCCTGTGTGTTTATATATGTACATGTTCAGGGATGTAAATAGGCTTCTAGAAATATCCAGGTGTTGGGTATTTCAATCAAGGAATTTGTTTTTTTGGTGGCAGTCATCTGCTAGCCAGAATCTGAGCCATCGTGAACAACTCAGTGAGTGGGTTGGAAAATACATGGCAAATCTGTGAAGAGATCAATCATCTAAATGTATTTATGTTCATGTATGTGTGTAATGTATACTGTACATTTATGACCATGTATATAGAGATCAGATATGTTAGTATTGTACATGATTTATATTGTGTTGTTATTATAATGTATTTCTTAATAGAGCAGAACAAAGTCTGTATTAAAGAAATTGACTATTTGAGCTGGTGTGCCCGTGGTTTTTTTCAGGGGGAAATGTGTGTAAGAGTACACTATTGAAAATACGCACACACACACACACACACACACACACACACACACACACACACACACACACACACACAAGTGTGAATAGCTCTACGGGCTAATGGTGTAATGTGTGATGCATGTAATGAAGTTCAAACAGCTTTATATTGACTTTTGATCACACTTTCTCCACCAATCTCAGTTAACATCTAGCTGATTCAAATCTAGGGCAGCACTTTATAAAAAGGTGTTTCCTCTAATTACTCAGGTAGTAAGTAACCTTTAAACCACATGCGGCCAACGGTCTATTAATCATTAACAACTATTGACAAGCAATCTCAATGAATATTGCAGACACAAAAAAGGTCTTGATTGACTACCCTTTAAATGTTGGGAGAGAAGAGAAGGAGTTTTTCGTTGGCGTCTTCAATAAGGAAGGAGAGACCACACTAAGACTCCCCAATCAACTGGGAAAAGATCTACAACGTCTGGTGTGGTCTGTACCTCGACTCAATCGACCCAAAGTCTCCCTAATTCCTCATTGTCCGCCATTGTAAGTACTAACACTAGCTGTGTCATCACTTAGCCTGTGTTTTATGTATTACACTCAGAAAGAGTTTCACACTCCCTGGTCGTACCTATCCAACCTCTGGCAATTGGAACTCCAATTAGATCTCTTCTGCTGGGGGCTTTATAATCCTTCAATCCCCCTAATCCCCCTGGACCCTAACCATCCAACTCTGTGTCTCTCTCTCTTTCGCGCGCTCTCTCTCTCTCTCTCTCTCTCTCTGCCTCCTTTTCCTCTCCTTCATCCCCTGCCTCCCTCTCTGTCTTCTTCTCTGATCCCTAAATATAGAAACTCTGTCCCAGATTCGTACAGTATTTACTGCTGAGTGTAGAGTACCCACTGACTGTCCTCTTCTTTAATATCCACCGTGCCTCTCTCTGGTGTGACAACAACAGGGCTAATCAGAGGTGCTAATGAAGATGAATGCTAGCCGACGTGTTTAGGCAAATCTGTCCTTATACAGCTTCTCCTGTAAACATGTATTTATTTATTTCCTTATTTAGCTTATTTAAAATGTCATTTTGTCCAGTGTGTGTGTGTGTTGTGTGTGTGTGTGTGTGTGTGTGTGTGTGTGTGTGTGTGTGTGTGTGTGTGTGTGTGTGTGTGTGTGTGCGCGCGTGTGCGCGCGCGTGCGTGCGCGTGTGTGTGTGTCTGTGTGTGTCTGTGTGTGTGTGTGTGTGTGTTTTCCGCAGAAAAGTCCAATGTATATTGCACACGTACACCTCTGTTGATCTCATCAGTTCCAACCTCTTTCCCTCAACCTGTCTTCCTCTCCTCCCTCTCGCTGTCTGTTTTCTCCTCAGTCTTTGTTCCCCATCCCATCTCTCTCATCTCTTATCCACACTCATGCCTTCCAGAACAAAGGAAAAACATCTGCAGTGCCTGTGGAGGGAGGAAAGTCACCTTGGGGGAGAGTGAAATGAGAGAGGGAGAGAGAGAGAGGGAAAGACCGGCAAGATGAGAAGAGCAGTAGAGAGAGAGAGAGAGAGAGGTGGGGGGACTGCAAGACAAGAAGAGCAGTACAGAGAAAGAGAGAGAGAGAGAGAGAGAGAGAGAGAGAGAGAGAGAGAGAGAGAGGGAGGGAATATGGCACAAGGAAAGAGAAAATAGAAGGAGAGCGGGGAGATTAGTGGGAAGAGGAGGGAAGCATCGAGAGGGAGGAGAGAAGGGAGCGAGGAAGGAGAGGGGGAGAGGGGGAGGGGAGTGGGGGGCAGGAAGGGAGAAAGGAATAGGATAATAAGTAAGAAAGGGACAACAGTGCATTCATGCAGAAACACAGGTCTCTGTTTTCATGCATTAGGAAATGAAATAGAAACTGATGGCTCCAGTCAGTGCACCCAGGATATTAAAGCCACTGTGATGTAAAACACAAGAGTGTAAGCCGCCCCCTCAACTACTGCAGTTCTTCTGCTTCGCGTCCTGGCATTGCTCCTACGCACCAACTAGACAGATAGACTGTCAACCATCAGGCAGTGTTCATTTTAATTTGCATGTGCAGAGAGCATGTTATTGTATAACGAAGTTAATCAGACAGTCCTCTTCCCTCCCATATGTTGAGAGGTATAGCACTGTATTTTCTGAAGCTTACACCCACAAGAACAAAATTATGTTTATCTGAAAACATATAGTTATTAAAAGGTGAGTCAACCATCTCTGGAAATCATGCAATAAAAGCTCTATCACTATGAAACACCAAGCCTTCGTCTGACTCAGCTGTCAGATAAGCTGCTGTCTTTGACCCCAACTTTTTGCAAAGGACAAACCTTGAATTATGCATGAGGCTAACCGTGTATGTGTATCTGATTAAAACTACAGTGTTCCAAAAACCTGAGCTGTGACTTTAGGATAATAAAACACCACCTATGCGTCAGACATTGATATGCTGTTCTAGTCAATCATGTTGTGTAAAAAGGATGGAACATTAATACAATTAAAGACCCAATTAATAATGCATAGGCCTATTAAGTCGACTTCTCAGCTTGAGCAATTGCTGAAGTTTGGAATGGCATAGTTCATGGTGAATTTTAGGGCTAAGCAAGGCAGCAGACTGGGCGTACTGTAAACTCGGGGTTGCTCAGCACATACTGCAATAGCCCGCCTTATTTTCGGGTTTGTTCAATAATGGGTTAGCTTTATTGCTCATGCACAAAGATGAGTCAGACGGCTTGTAAAGAAGAAACGAATGGAGTATCGAGTTGTTTAGGCGGACCGATCAACCACGAGGTTGGCGTCTGGGGCAAGCAATTGAATGGTCCTGATTTGCAGTCGTCATCATCAATCTGTGATCTGTCGTTCACTTCTTCAGCTAAGAAGCAATGAAATAAAAAACTCACAGGTCCCTAACCATAGCTTCGGAAAGAACTTCGGGTTGGTCTAAACTTTGTCAAAGTGTCAAGATGTTTGCCTTTTTGCCAAGGAGGCCTACCGTACTTGTCTGAAGTTTGGCAAGGCGCATGATAAATATCTCAGATCAATTAGGGAAAGTGGATTAAAACTATGCGGTACTTAGCTCGTGATGTGGGCATGCTTTATTGCCAAGAACTATAATATTATACCACACAATGTAACAGCGCTGCCTGACCGAAAACTATATGGAACCACAGAGATGGAATTGCAACCCGTTTGTTGGGGAGTGAGCAACACACTGTGGCCACACTTGGAATAGACCTATTAGAACAGTTAATATTCTTTGTGGGAGGAGTTACCTTCACCGCCGCCGAAATAGCTCAGTTGGGAGAGCGTTAGACTGAAGATCTAAAGGTCCCTGGTTCGATCCCGGGTTTCGGCAGCATATCTTTTCCAGTTTCATCTTCTTAGAATTCCTGTTAATTGTTTACGATATTATTATACTGATAGTGTCATTCGAGAGCAAGAGGATGAGTGTGCCAGTGTTCACTGCAACCTTTTCGCGTAAAATAAATATAGCGAAAAAGCGCGACTTCAGACGCGAAATGGCACATTATAAAACAACCATGTTTAATGTGAAAGTTTGTATTTTGGTTATATAAGATATTGTATTTCTTATTTTGGCTTTTAAATGGATAAATATAGGCATAATGAGCCTACTTCAAACTAGACAGTAGCGTTTACATTTCACAAGAGGGCGATGTTGACCTACCTACAGTAGTTGTGAAGTAACTACTGACTGCTCTAGCCATGGCCCATGGTCATGTCCAATGTGAGATGAGAGACCTCAGCCCACACTGGGAGGTTTGTTTGTCATTAGATAGCCCACAGTGGAGGCAGAAATCGGAGGACAGGCTCATTGTAATGCATGGTATGGAATGAGGAATGGTATCAAACGCGTGTTTCCTTATTCCTCATTCCTCATTCCCCCATCCCTTATTCCAGTCCATGCATTACAATGAGCACGTCTTCCAATTCTTCCTTCCCTGACAACCCACCTTATCATAGATCAGAGTAGAAGAGAATTGAGTTTATAGAGGATAGCACAGTGAGTGCATACGTAAGGGCAGAGTTGAATAGAATAAGAAGAGAATAAAACATTGTGTATTAAAACATTGTTTATTGCAGTGACATTTCAGTTTTCCCTGGCGCCCTCTGACTCACCCCAGTTGATGACAGTTCATATTGATTTCATATGCATGTCCATTTGAAGCACCATGGTAACAGGAGCAGGGAATCCCCCAGCGAGAAACCCCAGTCTTAGACAAGGGTTTGAATAGACAAGCAGGTGCAAGTGTCTCTCATAGACCCTTCGAACAAGTATGTGTATGGTATGTACTCAACTGGCTTTATATATAGGCCTATAGGTTGTCGATTTTCCATATGTTCCCCTCATATATATTTGTGGCTCTTATGAAATAGTAGTAAGTATATAAAGTCTGTCTCATTGATTATTTTATCCCTTAATCCAAGGTATAATCCAAGGCTCCACCTGTAACGTCCCGCCTTGTTCCTTAGTTTATGTTTGTCTTTGGTTCATGTTATTTCATTTATTGTTTCCAGTTTATTTTTGTGTTCCTCACCTTGTCTCTCGTTTCAGACACTTCACCACCTGCCATTGTATGTTTCCCACCTGTGTAATTGTCGACCCCGCCCTGATTGGATTCACCTGTTCCTCATCATCCTTCCCTGTGTATTTAGTCTGTTTGTTCCCCCTGTCTCTGTGCTAGTTCATCTTTGTACCTTGTGTCAAATGTTCCAGCGATTTTTCCTAGTGTTGAGTATTCCTGGTTATTTTGGTCTCTGATAGTGTTTTTGACTTTGCCTTTTTACCTTCCCCTTATCAGATTATCTGCCTGCGTTTTTGAACTGCCTACCTGTGTACCAAACCCTGCTTTGCCTACCCCCCTTCCTGGATTATCTGCCTACCCATTGACTGCCTACTTGTGTAACGAACCTTTTTTGAAAGTGAAGACTGTTCTATTCAATTTAAGTTTTATGCCTGAGTTGTGCATTTGAGTCCTCTGCCTAAGTACTCACCACCATGCTCCATGATCTGTCCCCCTAATCCCACCCCCCACATTTGTACATGTCACCACCCCACTTCACATACCTCTCTTACATAACTCTTTCTTACTCTACCTACTCCCTTTCCCTCTCTCAGTCCTCTCCCTCTCACTCCCTCTCTCTCAGTCCACTCCCTCTCTCTCAGCCCTCTCACTCCCTCTCTCACTCCCTCTCTCTCAGCCCTCTCACTCCCTCTCTCTCAGCCCTCTCACTCCCTCTCTCTCAGCCCTCTCACTCCCTCTCTCACTCCCTCTCTCTCAGCCCTCTCACTCCCTCTCTCACTCCCTCCCTCTCTCTCAGCCCTCTCACTCCCTCTCTCACTCCCTCTCTCTCAGCCCTCTCACTCCCTCTCTCTCAGCCCTCTCACTCCCTCTCTCACTCCCTCTCTCTCAGCCCTCTCACTCCCTCTCTCACTCCCTCCCTCTCTCTCAGCCCTCTCACTCCCTCTCTCTCAGCCCTCTCACTCCCTCTCTCTCTCCCTCTCTCTCAGCCCTCTCACTCCCTCTCTCACTCCCTCCCTCTCTCTCAGCCCTCTCACTCCCTCTCTCTCAGCCCTCTCACTCCCTCTCTCACTCCCTCTCTCTCAGCCCTCTCAATCCTCTCTCTCACTTTCTCAGTCACTTATCTTGGCCTTCATCTCTTCAGTATGGTACAGTACATGCTGTAGGGCATTGTGTCTTTCAGTGGGGGGGGGGGGGGTGATTGTGCCACACACGGTTACAGTGAGGGTTAGGGTTAGTGTATCAGTCAGTGCAAGTTTGGGGTGTTCACTCAGTCAGTCCTAATGTGGGATTTAGCTGAATCACACTGAATTGTTTTCTCTCTCTCTCTCTTTCTCTCTCTGTCCCCCCCCCCCTCTCTCTCTCTCTCTCTCTCTCTCTCACACACACACACACACACACTGCCTTTCTGTGAATAAGTAAACCACTCAAAAACAGTGTAACAGGTTCTCTGGGCCTGTATACTGCACTGCTTTCTTTAGTTGTCAGCCTTGGCCTCTCTCAGTGTCTTGCCTCTGTGAGTTTGCTCTGCAGTGTTAACACACCATAAAGTCATGAAAGCTGCACGGGAGTTAGACACGTGCGCAAGACTAAAGACCTCTGGCTAACATGCTCAGAGATCTATGATCGGAACACACACACACACACACACACACACACACACACACACACACACACACACACACACACACACACACACACTGAAAGAAAGATAGTGCTGTCTCCATACTTGGCAGTGTGTGTCAGTCAAGTAACCCAGTGTAGGTTAATGTGTGGTGTTTTGTTACTCTTAACGCTGCTTGGAGGTGAAGGTATTTTGCCGGTTAGGTCAGAGAGTTCACACATGGCCGATTGACTTTGCAAACATGCTGACCAAACTCTCTCTTATATAACAGCCACCAAAGGAACCAACGTACATACGCCCCCCCATTCCCCAGCCATACCATAGACCTCCCGGACCCCCCACCCCCCAGACCACCCTCCCCCTCTCTGCAGCTAGTTCCACAAGACTCTCTCACCCCCTCCTCTCTGCCCCTCTACACCGCCTCTTCGCTCCTTTTCCTCATGGTTTTGGTCACATGTTTACCCCGACACCCGTTTGTCTCAGATCCACATTCTGTCTGTCCCGGCCTCCTTTCTTTCTCTTTCTCTCTGTCTCTCTGTCTCTCTCTCTCTCATACGATCTCTTCTTCTTTTTTCCACTATCTCTCTCTCTTTCTCTCTCTCTCTCTTTGTCTGTCCTCAGTGTCTTATTTCTCTATCCATGGCTTCTTAGAAGTGTTTTTAGCCACTCCTTGATTTATTTATACATACCTTTCCCAGTGGAGACTGAACCCAGTTCACCCTCACACTTGAGACATTGAGGTGTGTGTGTGTGCATGTGTGTGTATGTGCGTGTGTGTGTGTTTTAGTGGTTCATGATCATCTGTTTTCCTGCTTTAGTTCCCTGCTATTTTATAGCTAGATATTTGATGACTCCTGGTTGCTCCATCACTGAGCAAATACCTCCCAACTGATGTGACGCAAATATTGACCTGTGCTATATCAGTCAATTTGATCTTTACCTCAGGTTTGTTTGTGCTGGAAAGATAAGGCACTGGGAACAACTACATACTGTACATTCACACACACCTTCTCTTGAAAAGGGAGACTGTATCTAATCCAACCTACCAGTAGACCAGTAGTTATGATCAGAGAGTTAATGATGCAAATACTTTTTTAGAAATTCAAGTTAAAAGAGAGGTGAGATCTTGAGTTTTCAACACTATAGTGATAATTGATAATTGGGCAGAGCAATAGAAGAGCCATCTTACTCTACAAGTCTTACAGAACCCCTCCATGTATGTCATCATCAGTAGCATCTGGTGACTCATTCAGCTCCTAACGTACTTGTTGGTTAGGCTACGCACAATGGTCAGGGAGAGGGGTTAGGAGAGATGTAAGGGGTTAGGAGAGATGAGAGGGGTTAGGAGAGATGTAAGGGGTTAGGAGAGATGTGAGGGGTTAGGAGAGATGTGAGGGGTTAGGAGAGATGTGAGGGGTTAGGAGAGATGTAAGGGGTTAGGAGAGATGTGAGGGGTTAGGAGAGATGTGAGGGGTTAGGAGAGATGTAAGGGGTTAGGAGAGATGTAAGGGGTTAGGAGAGATGTGAGGGAATCAGAGGGAACCACAGAATCAGTTTTATTTCTATAACAGTACTTGTGCTCCTCCACAGTCAGTCAGCTTCAACACTGGGAACCACCAGCTGGTCTCAGCCCCTTGTGTAGCCTTGTGTCTCATTAGCCTGCTGGTGCTAAGTGACGCTAATTGCACACAAACTCTACTATCAGAACAGCGACTGAAGTGTGACGAACCCTCATAGCCTTTGTATTGCTCGTCTGGAGGATGATTAAATACTCTATTCTTCAGAGGCATGTCAGCGTTGAGATCTCCCTATTTTTGCATACTAACGCAAAGCCATTTGTTAAATGTCGAGCGGTGTAGAGATGTTCTGATAGGAGTGGATTTAAAAGTCACGGGCTCCAAGGCGAGAGCAGAGACCCAGAATAGACCCACACTTCCTCTTAAACCAACCCTTCATATCTGAACACATTTCCTCTATCACATCTGTGACAAACAAGTCACATGCTGTGTACTTGAAGCCATCCTTGCACTTGAGCACAAGGGGAAACAAGATGGCTGGCTGGCGCCCTGGAGGATTTGGAGGACTTGCTGAGTTGAGAGGCCGTCTCTGAATAGTGAAAAAGGTGTTTGAGCTCAATAAGTTAGACTTGTGTCAGGTGATTGCCTACTGGGAACAGTAAGAGAAAGAAGGAAGAGACAGACAATCAGACAGACAGACAGACAGACAGACAGACAGACAGACAGACACACACACACACACACACACACACACACACACACACACACACACACACACACACACACACACACATATACACACACACACACACACACAGACACTTAGTCACACAGTCACACAGGCACACACGCCAAGTCGTTGTTTTTCTCTGAGCTGGCATGTGCACTGCAGCTGTAAACAGTCCTCTCACGAACTCCCTGGCGACGAACACACAAAAGCTAGTCTGGCATCCTGGTGAAATTAAAAATGTAAAAACACCAGGTCTAGACAACCCAACCAGGTAGGGGAATACTAGGCCATGTTGCCATGTCTACACCTCAAAAACATCAATGACAACAACAGCAACAACAACAACAGCAGTATGACAGTAAGTGTTGACTCAGGTGGCGGGCTCGGTCTAAATGCTGCAGAACTAGTCTGTGAACAACAAACAGCTAATTATTTGGCTAACGTTTTCTAGCCGTCCCATCCCAAACACAAATCTAAGCATTGAGCAAGGTCCTTGGCCAAAGATTGTGCAAAGCAAAGCACTCTTTTACAGAGAAACCCCCCCCCCCTCCCAAAAAAAAGGATTCCTGGAAATTCCCTTGACATGCTTTCTTGGAATGATCTGTTTTCAAAATCCAGCAGAGGAGGAGAGAAGTGGGGGGGAGTGTCTACATAGTAGACCTTCTGTTGGTCTCAGTGCTAAGTGAACATGGACTTTGAATGCCTCCCAGATAAAATGTGGACTCAAACAGTAAGTGGTATATTGTATACTGCTCTGAACTCCACAATGTCCAGTGGTCTGCTTAGTGCTCGTGTTGTTGGTTGGATTGACATGTGGTGTGTCTCTGGACATGGCTATGAGATGGCATTTAGACTAGATGTGAGAGGAGTTGTGTGGGTGTGTGTGCGTGCGTGCGTGCGTGCGTGTGTGCGTGCGTGCGTGCGTGCGTGCGTGCGTGCGTGCGTGCGAAAGAAAGAAAGAAAGAAAGAAAGAAAGAAAGAAAGAAAGAAAGAGAGAGGAAGGACTGAGGACACAAAGGATGGATACAAAGGTCACCCATACGTAAAGAGACGATTGCATGGCACCATTTGTTGTGTGCTGTTCGTCATGTATTATTCATTATGTTGTGTGCTTGGCGTCCTACTTTTTGTTCCTTACGAAACCATGTTGATCCAGGTTGTCGGTGTTTGATTACCCTTGGTTCAGGTCACCCCTTTCTGTTTCAGTTTGTACACAGCTGTCCCCAGGGATCGTCTCTGAGGCCTTACATATCCGTGGCCTTTGTACCCAGACGCCCTTCCCACCCTTATGCAAGACAACTTTCCACTGTTTGGGTCCCATTTTCCACTGGCTCATTTGTCAGTCAACAATGACACGTGAGGTTTGGCCTCTGATTAACATTCAGTGAAAGGAGCCAGTGAGGCTTCCACCCCTGGAAGAACAACAGCAGCAGTGGAGAACAGAATGTATGTTATTTCTCATCTGTCTGGAGCAGAGAAGAATCATCTCATTGTGTGACGGACCTGCCCCATGAAAAGCATATCTGACCCACACAAAACTCCCCCACACACACATATACACACACACACATACACTCTCTCTCTCACACACACACACACACACACACACACACACACACACACACACACACACACACTCTCACACACACACACACACACACACACACTCTCTCACACACACACACACACACACACACACACACAGCCAGCCACAGAGGTGCATTGTGTAATTGTGTAATCCATTCAATCATCATCAGTGCCGTACCTGATACTGTTCTCATTTAAATGAGATTATTTTTCATTGAGTTTTGCTAATCTGTGTTATATCATCTTTGGAATTGCGTCATTGAGGTGCTCTAAAACAAAACACACTGGCACACATTTAAAACATGGAGAGATAAGATGTCAGCGCAGTGCATACAGACTTGCAGCTATCGGTGTTTTGTTTGAGCACAACACCCATGTTTTGCTCTCACCAGTACAACCATTGATAATCTAGAGTACAAAATTAGGTCAAAGGTCACAAAGAGATAGACATTGTTTACTGCATCACATATAGGCTAATAACTACTACTGTGTATTATGTAGAACAGCAGTATGTCCTGACCTACTGTGCTTATCAGAGACAAACGCCATTCAGTCTGTTTTAATCTTAATTAGT
>NC_139658.1:8990889-9160889 GCF_951799395.1 Argentina silus | reverse complement strand
CCCCTAATATTCAGAGGCAACTCAAGGAGGGAAAGTTCAACAGACAAATCACTAGAGAATGTCAAAACTTCAGCTAGCGAACGTTATTGCAGCTATTTTTGGCTCAGCCTTTCTTCACAGGGCTTTTCCGTGCTGTGCGGAAGCTAAGGAACGTCGTTCCTGATGACTTGTGATGTGTGGTTTAGCCCTGGGGTTTTTCCTTGGTTAGTGTGTTCAGAGGAAGGCTGTGCTGCTGTAACCAGGACAACAAGATCACTTTCCCCCTAGCTGTTGTGTAAACGAAGGGTTTCTATCTCTGGCCAATGGGCACCATGCTGACAGTGACCCCCGTGTCAGGAGAGTAATGCTGATGTTAGCTCCTCATTGAGCCCCAGGAGGTCCCAGTCACCCATATGATACTCTGACACACAGACTCACCGCAGGAGACAAATGGCCCTACACACACACACAGACACACACACACACACACACACACACACTACACACTACCCTTCCAACCATAACTGTACATCACCACACACACACATATCCATCATGGTGTTTGTGTATTAAGAGCTTATTTCATTAGGTTTGTGTGTGTTTCGTGTTTCTGGGTGTATTGCTACTGTGTATCTGTTACTGAGCGTGTGAACTGTACGTGGGTGTGTGTTCACCCCTCTGGGAGGTGATGACGGGACGCAAGATGTCTCACTGGAGTCTCGCCTCCATCTTATGCAAGAGAGCGTTGAGGGAATCCAGCAACCAGAGCCTCAGGAGTTCAAAGCATGACCATTAGAGAGAGAGAGAATGTTTCCAGCCAGTCAGATCAGGGCTTTTCGGTCATTCATCCCACCCCCCTGCTGACCTCCACCTCTACTTGATACTGTGAGGACTGCGGGAGGCGTTACGTAAGGGCAGTCAGGAGGCTCTGGAGACCTGGCTATCACCCCGTCTTTGCCCATTCTGTACATACACACACACACACACACCTTCTTAGTCTGCGTCATCAGATCTCATTCCTCCACATTACTGTGGGGCCGTTAGTAAGTTACACTTAGTAGAGTGTATACTCTTAGTATTAATCTGGGATCCCTCTGCAGTTACAGCACTGATTATAACCCTACATGTGTACACACACACACACACACACACACACACACTGATGACACATTCCTAGTGGCGCCACCATTGTTGGGTCCCGTAGGTGGGTGGAGCAGTATGGGAATTGGATGAGTAGAGAGAGTCAAGGGCTGGATGGTGTTTTGGGGGGAAGAGGATTATTGAAATCACACTGGCATGACTCATGGAGGCACTGGGAGAGAGGGAGGGCAACATTTGCAAGAACAGATATTTAGGAGGTAACAGAAGATGGAGAGAGAGAGATCCACATGATGAAATGCTTCCTCTGAGGAGCGAGTAAAATAATCAAGGCTTTCAGCAATATCACAGTTATCTCTTCTCTCTTTCTCTCTCTCTCTCTCTCTCTCTCTCTCAAGGCTATATTTAAGCTGCTCCCTCACAGTCAGCATGCCCTCCTCCCATTCTCTGGCACAGGCTCTAATTTACCTCTTTCTTTCTCTCCTATTAAACGCTTGAGTTGTTTTTAGCTCTCCCACTGAAGGTTACCCCTACCCTCCCTCCCTCCCTCCCTCCCTCCCTCTCTCCTTCCTGCAGGCCTCACACTGTCAAACTTTTCTGGGTTGTGCTTTTTTGTTCTCATTAACAGTTCCTCACTTAGTTTCCTCTGTGTCTAGGGAGGGCTGTTCTAGTTTGTGCACACTTTTTTTAGCGGTAGAGTTTATCTTCCTCTGTGTCTGTGCAGGTCCCTCAGAGAGAATAGGCTGGGGAGGGGTGTGGTGGTGGGGGGGGGGGGGGTTGAGGAGGCCTGAAAACCACCAGAACCGTGCATTTTGGTTTTATAGCCTGTGGGTTCTGTGTCTCTTCCAAAGTCATTGATAAAGGACTTGTTGTATTGAGCTCTGTGTGTGTGTGTGTGTGTGTGTGTGTGTGTGTGTGTGTGTGTGTATACAGTATATGTTTTGAGGCTAAGCCCTTCTCTCTCTGGCATCCCCTCAGTCTGCTGTCCTCATTGTTCCCTGCCCAGTCTGTGTTCTCTGAGCGAGTGGGCCCGATGCCTGCTACTCCTTGGCAGCCAAACTGCTCCCTCCATCCCTATCTCCCTCTGTTCATACTCATCTGTTCCTTTTTTTCCCTTTTTCTGTTCTCCTTTTGTTCGCTCCCCCTCTTAATCTCTGGGATTTAGTGGTGGTGGTGGTGGTGGTGGTGGTGGTGGGGTACAGGGGTCAGAGTTATGCAACCCTGGATGGATATCCACAGACATACGGAGTCAGACAGGCTGAAACTATAAGGGGCCAGACTACTACTGTTACTACTACTGTTACTACTGTTAATATTTACTACTACTGTTAATTAACGCCTTGAGCAGAGGACAGCACTGTCAAAGAGCTATATGTCACAGTCCAGTGGTACAAGAGCAACACACACACACTACACTACACACACATACTACACAGTTTTAGCACCAGACTCATTGTCTTCCTATATGGTCTTGTGGGGCCAGAAACAGACAGGCTTGCATAAGGGCCATAGGTGGACACAGTGAGACAATGATGTAATGATGTGTGCAATGCAAACCCCATCTCTCTCTGTGGCTAGTCATCCAACTGCAGCATTTAGATCAACCCTTTATTGCTTCAGGAGCATTGAAATTGAAATTCTGGTTTTCCATACTGCGGCGGTTTAGCGTATGCCCTTGCACCAGTTCAGGTTGGTTGTGTATGTGTGTGCGCTACCTTTTTTTTGGAACGAGTTGCACCTTTTCACCTTGACCTCTCTCTGGCCCTGGTTCACCCTGCCTGTGTCCTTCTCCGAGGTGCATGACTAGCTGCTGGCGGCCAGCTCTGGCCTGGCCCAGACCCGAGAGCTCCTGACCTGGGCGGGGTCCCGTCCCCTGTAAAAAAAAGAAAAGAAAAAAGAGGCTCGCCGGGTCCGATTTCCCCCCTGGGGCGCAAGTCCCAGAGAGGTTTAAAGAGGGCGAGGAATGATGGAGGGATTAAAGGGAGGGAATGATTGGGGTTTGCCGCATGCTCTGTCACACATCCATCGCCTTTTACATCATCGCCCCAGATACCTCTCCTCTTCCCCCCCCCCCCTCCCACCCCCCCTGCCTGCTTACCCAGGCCTTTCACCCTCTGGTCCTCGCTACCCACCCCCATGGCTTGCCCCAGACGGGGCTTATACGGGCATGTTTCCATGCCAGGGGGGCTCTGTCGGCTGTTACTGCACCCTGCATTAGACACTGCTTCCACAAATCCACCATCTGTTGGATTTATGATTTTTTTTTTTTTTTTTGGCCAAAGCTTTTGTGTGACAAGGTTGTCATGTCAAAGTGGGTGTACATGGCCATACAGGCCCATACATGGCAGATCAGTGCAGTGTATCACTGTTTATCTATAAGTCAGGTCCTGCCTAGATTCAGAGATTGCATCGTCCTGTCGATAAATATGTCAACAGGTCAAACTCAATATGGAACTGGTCAGTCTGAAGGCTGTGAATGGAAGCGTACTAGACCTCGGACCTCGGGGGTTCCATATCTTTGCAATTGCACAGTGAATATGTGTCATTGATTTTGACCATAGAGGAGGGTGTATATATTGATGTTTTGAGCGTATGTACGTTATGAGATTGTGAAACTGTGCGTGGGCAGCTGTATGACTGTGTTTGTGTATCATCATCATCGTGTGAGTGTGAGTGTGAGTGTGTGTGTGTGAATGTGTGTGTGTGAATGATGTGTGATGTGTCCAGCGGAGGGAGTGTGTGTCTCCCCCCGTGCAGCAGGAGCCTCTGCAGTGTTCTACACACTGACGCAGACCATCGTCCCACTCACACACAAACTTGTCCTTGTACAGCATCACCGCGCTCTCACTCTGTCCCCACAGGCTGCAGCAAAACCTAATGGCCTCCGTCAACCACACACACACACACACACACACACACACACACACTCACACTCACACGCCGCATAGGCCTGCACGTCACCGCTACGTGACATTATTAACCAGTCACCTCCTCCACCTTCACACTGAAGACGTGGACTACATGCAGGAATAGCTGACTGCATCATCTCAGGAACCCTTCAGCCACAGACTTCTCCCACAGGACCACAACTCCAGAAGACAGTGTGACACACACACACACACACACACTCCCCATGCCCTGTGCAGATACAACACACTCCCAACACCCTCTCTCTCTCTCTTTCTCTCTCTCTCACTCCTTTTGCATTCACACACACGGCAACATTAGACTCTCATCATGAGCAGATATCCTTGGCGTAGGAGTGGGCCTCTGTGGCTAGATTATATATACACCATACTTCACCTCTATGGCTGATGCTCGCATGTGTTTTCAGCATATTGTAATGTGAGTGCTAGGTGTTAGCCGCTGTTGTAATTGATGTGAAATGGACCTGTCCTGGCTACAGATTGACAGCAGTTATTCCCCGGGCTCGGGGCTCAGCCAGGGCAGGAATAACCTCTTCCTTCTATTTTGGGGTCTTAGGTGTTTTAGGTGTCTCTCGGCTCTCATTTCCCAGGCTAATCAAAGCCGGTAGAAAAACCATTTGATCTCGGGCTGAGAGGACGTAATGGCTGAGGATGAATTACCTGTCCTGTGTTAACCTTGGTGTTAGAGGGGCCTCTCTTAGCCTAACAGGCGTGCGTGAGTGCGTGTGTGTGTGTGTGTGTGTGTGTGTGTGTGTTAGTTAGAGGGCAGGATAATACTATGATGCAGGATTGTAGTGTAGAGACATCTCTCCTGTCACTCAGCATGTTCCTAGGCTACAACTGGCCTGCCTCTCCCTCTTCTCAGATGAGATTGTGTGTGTGTGTTCTTACTGAGCCTACAGACAGACTGGCGTTTATAAGAGAAGTAGAGACTGGTTGGGTACTAACTTGTTCAGCTTTGTCACGGTTAGTTTGTCTGTTAGAGAGTGAAACACACGTCTGACGTTGTGGGTGTTATGTATCATACAGGATGATGCGCTCTCCCTGCCCAGTTCTCTCTGTGTGTGTGTGTGTCTGTGTGTGTGTGTCTGTGTGTGTCTGTCTGTCTTCTGGTATTTTTCCACTGTTTTTAAAAGGTGAGGTTGTGAGACGCTGTGTCCTTCGTTAGAGCAGCTCAGGTTGGCTGTGCTCTGTGTCAGGTCGCAGCCATCCTTTACCCCCCCCCCTCTCTCTCTCTCTCTCTCTCTCTCTCGCTCCTCCCCTTCCCTCCTTCCTTCCTTCCCAGCCCAGACACACTGCAGTTCTCTGCTCGGAAAATTCCACACTGCAGCAGAGCGATTAAGAGAGAGGGTGGCGATGGAGAGAGTGTGAGGGAGGGAGGGAGAGAGGGAGAGAGAGAGAGAGAGGGGAATACATGAGCAGTAAGTGATGAGGCTTGACTTTGTCACTACATCAAGAGGGAAATATTGACACTTTAATTGATGCTGTAGGGAAATGAGATGTTGAATGCTGATGGGGTCTGTGTGTGGGTCTGTGTGTGGGTGTGTGTGTGGGTGTGTGTGTGTGTGTGAGCCAGAGAAGACGGGAAAGCGAGTGATATTGAAAGTAGGACTGAAGGAAGGAGCAGGAGAGGCGGACAAGGATCCGGACTGTGATGGATATGAGAGAGAAATGATGTCTTTGTGACAAGTAGTAAGAGAGATGGTTAAACAGAGGAGGGAGAGAGACACTTGAGGAAGCGCAGGGAGAAAGAGAGGGAGGGAGAGAGAGAGGGAGCGAGAGAGAGAGAGGGAGCGAGAGAGAGAGAGGGAGGAGTGTAGTTTTTGCGCTGCAGGGCAACATTCTCTCTCTGGGCTCTGCAGAAACACGTGCACCCCTCTTCACGTGCACAGAGGACCAGTTTAACAGAGCAGCACACCCCACTGACACCGTTTATATACACACACACACACACACACACACACACAAGACTGCAGCCCGGCGCTCACCCCCAATCACACTCATACATATTCATGTGGTTGAAGATCTCACAGACGTGATCCTCACCTGCAGAGTTAAATGCCCACTCACTTCGTCGAAACACACACTCGCTACGAAAGTATGCCAAACTTCCACCCACATGCCTGCTGCCTATTCCACATCTCTAGGGATGCCTCAACCCCCTACAACAGTAGCTTACTCAGAATCACTGACATCAGACAGCAATATTGTGCATCTCTAGGCTATGCTACCATTGACAAACCTCAATTGACACACATGCAGTCACACAAACTTTGTGCTTGATGCTGACAAGTACGGACAGACTACACTTAGTCACCATTGGACACCAAGTGGCACACAGTGGCACAATGTGAGCATTGATTAGTCACACAGAGGATCAATCGGTTACTGATGACGCACTGCATTGCGGACACACACACACACACACACACACACATGCAGGTTTAGCGCAGAGGCGAGGATCCTGACACGTGAATGGGAGACTCGTGCTCCTCCTGGATCTGCTCAGTGAATTCAGTCCACATTTTCAGCAGCTTGTATGAATACTGAGGCTACGTCCTCTTCTCTCTGCTGAACACAGCTTTAACACGGCAACTCTCTCTGTCCTACACTGCAGGAGTGTGTGTGTGTGTGTGTGTGTGTGTACATGTACATATATTTGTGTGTACGTGTCTGGCAATGGTGTGTATGTGTTTGTGTGTGTGTTTGTGTATACACATACGTTTGTGTGTACGTGTCTGGCAATGTTGTGTGTGTGTGTGTGTGTGTGTGTGTGTGTGTACATGTACATATATTTGTGTGTACGTGTCTGGCAATGGTGTGTTTGTGTGTGTGTGTGTGTGTGTGTTTGTGTATACACATACGTTTGTGTGTACGTGTCTGGCAGTGTTGTGTGTGTGTGTGTGTGTGTGTCCGTGTCCTGTACTGCTTGCCCATAGATGTGAAACTGTCAGACCCCCTGGCCTCTCCCAGTGAATTATTCAGAATTCAGTTTCCATGTGAAACTTTACCGGCCAGGCTTAAGTAACAGCGTGCGTCTGGGCAGCATACATCACTCCTGTCCAACTGCGGCCATCTTTCCGTCTTGTCTGCCACACAGTTTTTGGCCAAGAACGAGGTCTGTCTGTCGCTCTGTCTCTTGCTTTGTCTGGTTTAGGTTGAGGTAGTTCGTGGGGGGGTTGTCGTCTTATCCCTCTGAGGTTTTAAAAGCAGAAGTAGTTGATTTGGGCTGTTGTTGACTAAAGCCCAGCCTGTTCCACACATTGCTACACACACACCAGCGGCCTGGGCACTCTTCCTTAGTAATAAATCCTGTGCTAATATATGTCGAAGTCGTGCGTAAAGGTGGGTATATATAGACCCTCTGATTATTTTACCCCTAGATGCAAGGTCTGTCGAGTTGGCATGTCAGTATTTCTGCCGCCCTCCACGTGACTCCATAGCGATTCTGAGCACCGGAATGCCAGGAGTGTGACCTCATGTTGGGATCAGGATGTGAACTCCTGAAAAACTCCTCTGGAGACTGTGAAATGATCCCACCTGTTCTCTCCTCTCCTCTCCCATTGTCTGTCGTTTTCCTAACCTAACCCCCCAGGAAAGCATATTGCAATACTTCTCTGTCCCCAACTAGCCTACAAGTAGGTCTGAACTGTTTCCCTGCAGAATCTTCCCAGGTGAAGGTCTTTAACCGAAACATTGCACTTCTTACATTGATTGATTGATTCACTTGCAAGCAGAGACTGTGTACAGGTGCCCCTTTTTTCTTATTTGTTCCCCTGCAGAATTGGTCATGTGGTGCCATCATGAGAGAGGATTGGACAGAGATATTGTAGCCAATAGGCTACTCACTACAGCCTTTTGTCAATCCCGTAGGGCCTAGTCATTGGCTAGAGAATTGTCTCTCCTTGTTTTCCAGGTCTTCATCAGTCTTCATCTACATAAGAGGCTATCAGGACAAAAGACACACAGTCTTACACAAGGCTTACTTTGACTTACTTACAGTAGCAGACAGCTACTCCGTCATTGTTCTGCGTAGGATGTGTTCTACACTTCGCCACATTATGTGGATCACCAGTACCCTGAGGGGAGACTGAGCACATGGCCTCTGCTCACACACACACACACACACACACACACACAGACAGACAGGACTGCACACACTTAAGACGACTCAGATCGGCTCACCCACATAAGACACGTGCTCACATAACCTTTGTCACAGAGTGTGTGGTCATGCCTTTTAAGGTAGTGACCATGAAAAGTGGCTTGGATATGATGGGTGTGACAGCAGAGTGACATTGGGGCTGGCTGAGTGTCCACTCTGGTATGGACCTACAGTGCCTTAGGAAAGTATTCAGACCCCTTCACTTGTTCCACATTTTGTTGTGTTATAGACTCAATTTAAAATGGATTAAATTAAAATAATCAATCCATACACAATACCCCAGAATGACAAAGCAAAAACAGGTTTTTAGAAATGTCAGTAGATTTATTAAAATTGAAATGCTGAAATAACTCATGTACATAAGTATTCAGACCCTTTGCTATGACACTCTTAAAATTAGCTAAAATGCAAAAATGTCATCAACAAATCACTCAATAAGTTGAATTGAGTCCACCTTAATGCAAGGATAATAGTTCATGTCATTTTGGAATTAATATCTTTGTTTTTATAGGGTCTCTGATTTGCATAGGAATCAATTACACTGAGAATCAATTCCTGAGACATGGAAACTCAAGTGTCTGCCTCTGACTTTGAGGATGTCCTCTTGGCCTAATGGTAGACATTTGGGTCTTCCATGTGGTAGACTCGGGTTTGAACCCTGCCCGTCACGCTGGGCTGGGCTGGGCTGTCCTAGGGTTACCCCAGGATCATACAGCAGAGCCCAGTCCTAGTAGAGAAGGACCAGCTGTGACCTGAGACATAACACATTTATGACCCAACGGGTTTGCTTACATTTTCTCTCCTCTTTCCCTTACTTTCTAGCTGGGTTAGATAGCCACGGTGTCGTGCCTAGTGAGTGCAAGTCAGACGCTAATTAGTGGAACGAGCTGTGTAACTAGGATCCGATGGAGGTGACATGATATGGAATTAGCTGACTGGTTCGGGAGTAATGAAGTGTGAGGGAGCGAGAGGCATAGTGTGTGCGTGTGTGTGTCTGGTTTTTCGTCAAATGTCAGTACAGTGCGGAGGGCCGTCTCAGTGTCTGTGAGGCGTGCTCCAGTGAGACGGCTCCAGACCCTCCTGTCACCACGCAGCCCGGGCCAGGGACGGGCACACGGCAGGCCAGGTGTCTGTCTGCTCCACAGGGTGTCCCACACAGGCATGCAAAGCAGCCCGCAATCCATTGCCTAACGCTCAACACACACACACACACACACACACACACACACACACACACGTTTGTCCTGCCATAAGGTTTGAGGAAGACGAGACTGTTGGAGAGGTCAGTCAAGTAGGCCTGTGTTTTTGAGTGTTGTGTTTTTGTGGAAGTGTGACCAGCTGTGTGTTTGTGTTGCTGAGTGTACCTTCTGTGAACTAACTTACTCTCAACCCCATGACATTGAGTTAGTTTGGATTCATTGGAGTATTTCATAATGCTGGAAACACACACACACACACACGTTCACTGATAAGTGAGGGAACTCCAAGAGCATATAACATCTGCTGAAAAAGACACAAACATGCTTACCCTTCTCTCCGGCCAACTAGAGGGAGGAGTTAGGGCTTTTACTTTTACAGATGATGTTTACTCCTTTCTCCAGGATGTTGAACAGAAGAGTGAAAGGTGTGTGTGGGTGGGTGGGTGTGGACAGAATAAGGACAGTCTGTGCTCATGACCTTCGCACCCAAGCAGGCTTCGCTTGCACTTTTCACCAGGTACCCAATCTGACAACTACACAGTTGTTTTCAAATACTCATACACACACACATACACACACAGCTGCAAAGCTAGACTAAGACTGGGGGAGGTGCAGTGTGAAAGCACTGTGCTAAGGCTGGATGCATGCGTGTGTGTGTGTGTGTGTGTGTGTGTGTGTGTGTGTGTGCGTGTGCGTGTGCGTGTGCAATATGCAAATAAAAAGAGATCTGATGTGTTATTCTTTTCGGCCTACTAGTGTAGAAAGATCAGACCACTTCCTCATATGCTGTGCAAAAATATCTACTAGGACTACAGTACATTAACCACACTAGCTTTACTCCTCAGAGTTAGTTCATACCTGTTAAATATGATTCTATCAAACTCACACCGTACTTTTGATGTAAAAATGTAAACCATTTTGGTAAGATCATGTAGATGAGCTTGGAAGGTTTTGTCACAAGGCTGTGTAGGTAACATATCTTACTTCTGTCTACATCTCTTGGACTGATCACAAAAAACACTGTACCAGCACCATTCCTTATCAAACCAAAAAAGATAAGAGGGTTCTGCAACATTTGATGTATTCACATGGAAAAAGAGATTTGTTTTGATCTGTTTGTAACTAAATACACACATGAGAAGCTCAACTGTATCGTTGTCCTCCATAATTTTCTTAATTAGAAAATATTCAACACTACAGTTCCAGTCCGTTAATTGCAGTTAAGTATCTTCATTTCCACTGTTGTCAGAACGGCAACCTATCCACACTTCACACTTCTCTATTTTTGTAATACAAATGTATTCACAAATTTAAAACTGGAAACATGAAACTCACCTGATGCAGAGAAATACTTTGTATCTTACCCACATGAGTACCACTTCCTGGTGGACGAGGTTAAGAAATGCCATGAGCAGGACCCCTTCCTGGTTCTGATGGTGCCAGTGGTGCCCCCAAACAGGGCAGCTTGTGATGCTGTCCGCAGTACTTGGGGCAATGAGAGCCTGGTACTGGGCAACGTGGTGCATCTGTTCTTCTTGCTGGCTCTGCCCAGTGGAGAGGGCAGAGAGAAGGTCCAGGAGGAGGTGCTGCAAGAGAGCAGAGAGCAGCAGGACCTGCTGCAGAGCGACTTCAGGGACAGCTACAAAAACCTGACCATCAAAACCATGGTGATGCTGGAGTGGCTGAGCTCCCGCTGCCCCAAAGCCTCCTACACCATGAAGATCAATTCAGACATGTTCCTCAACGTGCACAACCTGGTCAACATGCTGCTCAATGCGCCAAAGCACAACTACATGACCGGACTGGTAGCGAGGAGGGCCCCGGTTTTACAAGACCCCAGCTCTAAATGGTATCTTCCCAAGGAGGTATTTTCTGAGTCACTCTACCCACCTTACGCTTTAGGACTGGGCTACATCTTGTCCTTGGACCTCCCCATCAAGCTAGTGGAAGCGTCCAGGCAGGTTAAATCCATTTACATAGAGGACATCTATCTGGGCTTGTGTATGGAACATTTGGGCATCCCCCTACTGACCCACCCAATGTCAATCTGTTTCAGGATAACCCCACTTCAACCCAGAACAGCTGCTACTACAGCTCTGTCATCACAACCATCCTGAACACTCCACAACAGCTATTGGACGTATGGAGGGACCTGCAGAAACCCTGGCTGGCCTGCAGGCCAAATCTTACCATAAAGGTTGACATTTTGGCAATTCATTTTACTACTCACCCAGAGTCAGATGAACTCATCAATACCATTTTGTATGTCTCTGCGTGCAATTTGAAGGTAGTTACAGGCTCTCAATTGCTGCATTGCCAATTGTCTTAGCACAATCATTGGAAATCTACCGGAATAACTTCCCAGCTCCTCTCAACCAGGAAAATAGACCTTCTAACTACTCCAAATCTGGGTGCTATCAATGGTGCTCTCAATTCCTCAATAACAGAATGGCCCTGAGAATGGCCCTGTTGCGGTGGTTATGTATTCACAAAATCATAATATTCCTCTAACATGATTATTCACAGAATTTTGTTTTCATGATTTCCAGCCTGGCTTTAAGAGCCACAGGTATTCTTTCTTCCCAAATGTTACATTCACCATTCCACATTGAAGTAACACTCAGTTTTCCTGAGCACATGTAAAACTCATGCCGTCCTCTAAAGTTCTTTGGGTTTAGTGAGTGGAGAAAGTAGGCTGAAGCAGGGCTAGGGAATTTTGCCCAGCACTGCAGGACGACCTGCCTCTGCAGTTTGTAGTCCGTCCGGCCCACGCTGAGGCCACCTAGTGTTGGTATTTTTATTTCTTCAATGCCCTCAATCTTTGTAAGGGCAAAGGTATCACAAAAGTCAATTCCTGGGTTATATCCCAGAGGTCCACTAAAGTCCCATTTGACACCATAAAACACATCACTATCCGGTGAGTCGCAAATATGTCCAAGGGGGACATAGTCATCATATGGCCAGCCGGCAATGTTCACTCCAGGAGGTTTCTTTCTTAACAAATGGAGCTGTGGTATTCTTGAATAGGTGTAGGTCACTGGGTCAAACAAATCTTTGGGTCTTCCTTCACGATCCAAGTACTGCTGAAGCCTGAGAGTCATTGTTGAGAATCTAGACGATCCCGTCGTCGTCTGAGGAGGCAGAAGACTCACTGGTTTCCTCCTCCCAGTCAGGGGCAGGTTACCCTGGTTGCCCTCCAACTCTGTTGACCGCTATCAGCGCTGTCCCTGCTGTCACACTCATTTGCTTAATTGTACTCTGTACAAAGAGAGACCTCAAGAGTGGCATGATACAACAAAACATTATTCCCAGCACTGCAATCACTATCGCAATCAGAACTCCCATTTTTGCCAACATTGCCTCCCACTTTCCTAGGCTGTTTTCCAACCGATCTAATTTCCCAAAGTCTGTGCCTGCATTTTCTTTCACTTCCTGTCTTAAGTTTCTTAGTTTAGTCATCGCTCTGGTAAAACTCCCTGCAGGATCGGTATTATTCGGAATTAATGTACAGCACTGGTCCCTAAACATTCTGCACACCCCACCTTGAGCGGCCATCAGAAAATTGAGCGCCTGTCTGTTCTGCCATGTCATTTTACTTGTCTCTCGGACCTGCTCTCCTCGGGCTGACAAGGCATCATCTGTGAAGTTGATGAACCTCTGTTGATTGTAATAGATTGCGTTTATACAATCCACATTTTTCTTCATCGCGGGCCAGAGGAAAATCGATTCTAATCCTGCTATTTTTGGCAATCCCGTAGGCGCCACTATAATTTTTGTATGTCCCTTTTGCCTGGTTATATGGCGCTTCTGGCAGGGGTTGCTCCTCATTCCAGGGTACAATACGCCATGTGACGTGACAGTTCCCTTTAAATTTCCCCAGGTTTTTGGTGCCATTTGTTGTGTTGAGTGGTCTGTTGAAGCATTCAAACTCTTGTTTGTCTCCCTCTTTTTCCCATCTATCCTCACATCTATCTTCCTGCATTGTTCTCTAAAAGTCTGACTGTATTGATGATATCTGGCATTGCTTAAGATACTCAAACATTCCCCCAGGCTTGGCTGTCTCTCCCCTTCAGCTGGAAGCTGGGTCTCTGACCCTGATACCGCTTCTGTACCTGCTTCTTCATGTTCCTGTTCATCCTTCATGGTCTCACTCGTTTCTCCATCCTCATCCTCATCCCATTTTAGGGCACTACTCGGGACTCTGGTGCAGTGGTTCAGATGATACCAGGTTAGACTCGCTCTGACCTGTATTGCAGTGGGGGTGGCTCGAACTACCTCATAAGGTCCCTCTCTCCTTGGCTCGTTCCACTTCCTCCAGAAGACCCTGATGTACACCTGGTCCCTCGGTTTTATTGGATTGGGCAAGGCTGGCTCCGGCTCCGGCTGCCTGTTTTTCACCTGTGAATGTATAACTTTGTGTATCTCAGTTAATTGTTTCATGTGTTGCTTTAGTTCCATCTGGAACTCTTAGTGTTGGCACTGGCATGGGTCGACCCATAAGCATTTCATGCAGTGTTAAGTGTATGTTTCTGTTAGCCTGCATGTGGACGCTTATTAATGCAAGTGGCAGGCCATCTATCCAGTTAAGCTTTGTGCTGGCACATATCTTGTTCAGCTGTTTTGAGGGTTCTATTCATTATTTCTATCATCCCTTGTGATTGCGGATGGTAGACGCAGCCCAGTCTTTGTTTTATTCTTAACTGTTGTATGACTTGTCTGCTGATGGCATTGCTTCTACCCATCTGCTGAATCTATCTATGATATCAAGCATGGTATCTTTTCCCATTTACTTTTTTCATAATTTTCCACCTTTCCGGTGTGCCTGGCATTTAATGATGGCTAATCGCTTTGGTTTCATCATGGCCAACATTAATTCTTTGATCTGTTGAAAATGTTGTATGGGTGATCCATCACTTTTCAAAAACCCTCTCTGTTTCCATACTGCTCCAAACAGATGACAGACTCCATGCGCATATGCTGATATTTCTGAAATCTCCAACAGCTCTAGTTCAAATCCTAAATTTGGTTCTTTTGATTGGTAAGACCTGTGCTAGTGCCCTACCGTCAAGTCCGGGGACCCAGAGCTACACACATTTTCTAAAATAAAGCAGGAATACTGCTTACCTTGCTTTGTGGCCACTATTTGTGCAGTTCGTCCAGTCCGTCCTCGATGACCGTCCACCGTGCCCGTGCCTCTTTCCAATCCTGTTTGTGACGCCAAGATTATGTCGTGGAATTCTATGCTAAAATACTTTAAAATAAAATGTCAAAGACTAGAGCTGATGATTCCTCCAGAGACTTTTATTCCAAGTACCAAAGCCGAGGTGGTCCGCGGAGCATCCTGCCGTTTGCCCCTCGGAACACCATATTTATACAGTTTCCAATCCTTATCAGATTTAGGTTCCATCCCTAATATGTAAATCATTTACACCTTCTGGCTGTCGTCACCTCGTCACGGTTTGGTTTCCCCTCCCATTTCTAAAGTCAGTTATCAGGTTGTAACAATATTGGTGGCGAGCCCATCGTGATTATCTAAAAATATTACATCAACCCCCTGGTATTTCTTGGTACTGCTCCTGCTCTTAATCTCTGGGTATCTCTTGGTGTACTACTCCCTCCATATATCAACATGTTTCTTATGGAATGTTTATAATTTGGTTTTCTCAGTTCCTCATAACTCACTCTTGGCCTCTTTGTCCTGTCCTTACTTGTTATGTTCTTTCTTTATTTGCTATGGATATTACCCATATATGTTTGACCAGAAGTTAAAGCCTTTGGGTATCCCTATTTCTATAATGAAAGATGGTTGAGAAATGTGTTTCTGACATAATCTCCCAAAAATTCATTTGGCACACAATTTGATGTTCTGATGAATTTCACATGTTGGTCCTTTTACATAGAACTGCTGCTCATGCAATGCCATGTCATAGAAGTTAATTTTGGACCACTTCTCTGGTGTGTGTGTGTGTGTGTGTGTGTGTGTGTACCTACCCTACCTCTGGGTCGAGAGAGACTTGCCATGTGTGCGTGTGCCTGCCTGCGAATATTTAAATGTTGAATGTTTTGGAGTACTGGGGAGTCTTTCTGGATTTTGGCAGCCATAGCCCCTGTGGCTCCACGTGACATCCTGTAATACACGTGCTGTTTAGGAGCTGTACTGTTGTCATAACTCTCCCTCTCTCTCTCTCTCTCTGGCAGGCGTGCTGTGTCATATGGAACTCATTAATGTACAGTGAGCTGCAAGGGAGAATGGCCTACACATAGACAGAGTGCATAGACTGTAATGGCACTTTGACGTGGTATGCTTTGATGAAGGTCTTTCAATAAATGTAAATGTTGCATTGATCCTGAGTGTGCAGAGACGTCCTTCTTTGACACTGTTTCTCTTCATCTCCTGCACCTCAGCTACAGTCTGGGTGTGATTCAGTCTCCTCTTAGTTTTAAAATAGTATGCTTGTACCTGTACCTATAAGTAGTTAACTAGGCTAAGCCTCAGGTCAGCATAACCTACATGCACTGTTGCAAAAGGTGGTGTAATAGATAGAACACATAAGAGTCACATACAGTAGGTCAACTTAAGTTGAGAAGCATGAGGGTGAATTTGATTTGATCTAGAATGTCAGCTTGGTATGGTAAGTTGTTTTGATGTTTCTCCTCCGAGCCTCTTAATCCCGTGGCTGTATCTGTGAGCCTGTCTCCTCACTGCTGCTCAGTCCCCCAGCCCCAGGCCTGGAGAGTACCCCAGGGAACGTGATATGGGGGCCTTGAGCTCACGTTTCAGAGAGAGAGAGAGAGAGAGAGAGAGAGAGAGAGAAAAGTAGGCTATGGGTTTAGAAACTTTGTTTTTCCTGTTCTGTCTCTCTCAGGCCCTCCCTCTCCCCGCCCACCCCATGCGTCTTTTAAAGCTTACAGTACCACATGTTAAGTCAATATTTGAGTCCATTTGATTGCGGGGGGGAAGTGTGGTATTATGGGTGGCAGGCCATGTTGTTCTCGTTGGTGTTTATAGAACCCGTAAGCACAAGAAGAGAATTATTATTTTCTATGTGTAAAGAGTCCGTCACACCAACACTAACCACTTGTAATGTGTGTTGTGTGCTGTTTTGCAGACCCCTACAGAGAGCGAGAGAAGAGAAGCAGAAAGAGGAGACAGAGTGGTTCTGACCGGTGCCTATTGTGGCTGAGAAGTGGAACTGAATGTCCAGTTCATTTGGATATAAGTATGTAGTCCAACAGGGGGTTTGCATATCAATGAGGAGAGACACTTTTGATTTATCCCTATTTGAGGCTAGTTTCCTTTTGGATGTGTGTGTTGTGTATACGTGTGTCTCGTGTGTTTGTGTGTGGGGCTGTGTGTGCGGCTGTGTGGGTGTGTGTTGGAGGGGGGGGGGGGTAGGGGGGGGGGGTGGTAAGCACCTGCCCTATTGTCCTGCCATTCACAAAGTGCCCTCCTGGATGGTGTTTTTTTTTATGTATAATAAATGGTTGTCAGTGCTGGATAAGCCCACGCATCACTCCCACCTGTTGTCCGCATAACACCCCTGTCCATCCGTTATGCCCTTCTTTGGGAAACTTCCGTAAGTCTGCTATCTGGACGAGAGAGAGAGAGAGAGAGAGAGAAAGAGAGAGAGAGAAAGAGAGAGTCACGTTTGTGCCGGGAGCCCTGCTGGGAGCCCTGCTGGGAGCCCTGCTGAGTGTAGGCTTTCAAAGCAGTTCCCCTCTAGCTCTACTGGGGATCTCTCTCTCTTTCTTTCTGCAGAGGGTACGAGGGTGGAAAGATGGGGCAGAGGGCATATGCAGAGCGGTTGCGATACGGGGGGGGTAGTGTTTGTTGAATGTTGAAGGCCCTGTTACCACTGTGGCGATAGTCGATTTCACACACACACACCCACTTGCCGGACCCCTGTAACTGACACCCATGTGAATACCCTTTGACCTCAGTAGGATGTGGAGGCATCTGGCCAGGCAGGATGTGGGGCAGGTAGACGGCCGGTGTGTGTGTGTGAGTGTCCGGGACGCAGTGTGTGTTTTGGGAGTAGGTTAAGTACTTCATGGACAGAGTCCAAAACTAGGGTTAGAAGCACACTGCCCCCACCTCCCAGTCCTGGGGTTCTGACAAGTGTGACCTCCTTTTCAGGGGGGTGTGAGGACAGGGTATTGCACAAGCCATGCTGTCATTTATGCAGTTGTGTGGGCGGGGTAGGGGAGTGGTTAAGGGGGCAATTGGCATTGTGTAGGTGTGTGAAAGTGTGTCAGGAGAACTAAGACTGACTCATGGACTATATATAGGCAGTGGGATCTGGATTCTGTGTGTGTGTGTTTGCAGTATGAGATTGGGGGAAGAGAGACCTGGACAGTTCTGGAAAGGGATGTCACTGTCAGAGATTATGAAGGGAGGAGATTGATATTGGAGCTGTCACACAAACACTGTGCTTAGACTCTAAGTCACGGCAATGTCACGGTATCTTGCAGATGCTGTCCTACCTGTAGTGTACCAAATGCTATCACCCACTATATTACTGCTTACCACTGGTAGTCTGTGGGAGACCTGCCACAGGGTGTCTCCCAACAACTCACTTCCAACACACACACATACACACACACACACACACACACACAAGATCCTTCAAGACCGTTCCCTTGGTGATGTACCGGAACAGAGCTAAGACATTGATTCACTGGGCTTAGAATGTACAGCAGGGTGGGTCAGACCAGTCTCACACACACACACACACACACACACACACACTCACACTCACTCATGTTCACACTCGCAGGCAAACATGCATTTATACACTCACTCATGTGTATTGCCCTCACAAATGTGCACACATTCCTCTCATACTGTCGGTATACGTACATATTTACATTCATACACACAACCCTAAGTAGCAAGCGTTGTTTATGTTTGGTACACGTGGTGCAGTGTGGAGTGTATACATCCATTATACATGCTTCAGAATGAATGTGGGTCAGTCAGATAGGTGACATGCTGTGTGGCCATTTCGTCAATGTGTGTGTGTGTGCGTGCGCGCGCAGAATAATGGTTGTTTTTATAAGTCGCCTGCTGCCTGTAACCCAGAGGAAGTGCTTTATAGGGACTGGGCTAGTCCCCCCACCCCCTGTTGTCCTCAGGCATGGGACTTGTGAGGGCGTGATTATCTACATTCACCAAGTTTAACAACGCATTTCAGGATTTTCTCAGTGAACTTGAAGAATCCCTGGTAGTCTGCGCAAAGCGATGCAGAGGTAGAGTGTGTTTAAGTGTACCCCAGACACACACCGCACACTTAAACAAGTTGTGCACCCCCCCCCACTTGCAGATATGCAGCACATGGGAGTTGGCCCAACAGTGTTTACTGTAAGCAAGGCTTTAAGGCCAGTCCCTAAGTGTTGGACACAAACGTGCCCGAGGGAGCCCAAACAGGGTCAACGTCCCTTCTCTACCCCGGTGTCTCCCAAATAAGGGCACAACGGATGGACAGATGATGAAGGTGCACACCTGTGCCTCGCGTGATCTCTCCCTGCCATTCCTCTGTGTGGCACACATGTGTGGCATTGTAAAGGGTCGCAAACGCCAAGCGCTGGCATTTCTCTGTCCGTGTGCGATGTGAGTTTGTCGCGTTCGTACCAGTGTGTGAGGGACACGCAGGGCGGGTGTTTGTGTATTATTAGACCTGCGGTGTTTTCTGATCAGCGGATGGGGTGTTGCGTTATTCTTGGTGTCTGCTAATAGCCTCGCATTCTGTAGACACCCTGCATGCACGTGTTACAAATGGCCATATGTCTGATGAAATATGGCAGACAACAACATTGTTATAATATATACAAAGTGTGTACACACAGTGGATCGGTAGCCCCGTACTGATGGCCTTGTGATGAGATGAGTCAGGTGTGAGAGGGGGTGAGTGGGAGAGAGTAGCAGGAGGTGTTAGATATGGGGTAAACACACTTGTCCTTGACCACCCTTTGGTGCCTTGTCACCACCTATATCTATATTTATATATATATATATGTATGTATGTGTGTGTGTGTGTGTCAAGGTCCTTGGTCTGCAATCAGGTTCCCTTCGCCTCACGTGTGGTGTGTGTGTGTGTGTGTGTGTGTGAGGGTGGGGAAGACCTCTGTCACTGGAAAGTGTGGTGGCCGCTTTTATTGTGGACCTCAAACAAGTCTAAGCTTTTACATTTGTGACACATCAACACCAGCTCAGCTCACTCACCCTCCCCTTGACTTCTCACGCCTCCCTATACACTCATACCCCCCCCCCCCCCCCCCCCCAACCCCATCAGCATAACAAACACAAATAAAAACTTCACCACCTGCAATTGGTGGTGGAAGTTGCTGCTGGACCCGCCCTACAAGGGTGTGCCTGCACAGTCAGTTTGGCCTCCGTGTTTGGTAAAACCGGCTTAGCGGCTAAAGACGAGTTGAATCTGATTCCCATGTGTGTCTGTGTGTCATATAGCATGGTGTGACGTCTTTGTGGGGTGGAGTGCATTTTCAGTGTAATCAAGCCTGAATCGTCAAGCTAAGCTAAAACGTGTGTGTGTGTGTGTGTGTGTGTGTGTGTGTGTGTGTGTGTGTGTGTGTGTGTGTGTGTGTGTGTGTGTGTGTGTGTGTGTGTGTGTGTGTGTGTGTGTGTGTGTGTGTGTGTGTGTGTGTGTGTGGCATAATGCCCCAGTTTGTCCATTTCTGCAGAGCGTAGCCTACGCACTATTCTCCCCAGTAGACAGACCGCTGTGTAAAGGGGGTAGAGTGGTCAACTCTACGGGGGCAGAGAGAGACAGTGTTTAATAGAGCGTACTCATCATCATCATCATCATCTTAGTGCAGTGAGCAATAACTGTGGTCTGGGTCAGGTCTGCTTTGCGCTGCGCATGCATATATACAGTAATGGCACAGTGAAGCATTTTTTCTTCATTTTAGCTCTATACTCTATAATCAAACGATTACTATGAGGTTAAAGTAGAGAATTCTCGGCTTTTATGTCATGGTATTTGTGTACATATTGGTTTCATCATTTAGAAATGGCAACACGTTTTATACATCGTCCCTCTGTTTCAGGGCATCATAAGTACATTGGGACAGATTCATCCATTTGTCCGATTGAAGCACTCATGTTTAGTATTTTGGTCAACAATTCTTTGCATGCAATAACTGCCTGAACTCTGTGACGCATTGACCCCACCAGACTCTGTGGGTATCTTCTCTGGTGATGCTCTGCCAGGCCTGTTCTGCAGCCATCTTCAGTTGTTTGTTTTGAGGTCTTTTTGCCTGAAATCTTGGCCAGTCAACAACTTTCCACTTGTTGGCCCTGAAAAAATCCCTAGTTGCTATGGTAGTATGTTTTGGGTCATTGTCCTGTTGTATGATGAAGCACCATCCAATGAATTTGGAGGCGTTTGCTTGTACTAGAGCAGACAAGATGTTTCTGTACACTTCAGAATACTGAATCCTGCTGCTGCTGTCAGCTGCTACATCATCAATTAAGACAAGTGAGCCAGGTCCAGTGGAAGCGATACATGCCCAAGCAATGTTAATCTCTGTCTCATCTGTCCACAAGACCTTTTTTCCAGAACTCTGAAGGCTCTTTTAGGTCCTTTTTTAGCAAACCGTAACCTAGCCATCCTGTTTTTGTGGATAACTAGAATGCTAGTCTCTGCCACATGCACAACTACCTCCTCTTAATCTTGGTGAGCATTCTTCGGTCATCCATTGTAGAAGTCTTCCTTGGCCTACCAGGTCATTTGTGATTTCTGAGCTCACCAGTGCTTTCTTTCGTTTGAATGTTGTTCCAAACTATTGATTTTTAGGTTGTAGGTTTAAGGTTTTGACTGTGTTCTGATGGATTTTTTCTGATATTTCAGCCTCATAATGGCTTCCCTGGCTTTCATTGACTTCTCTTTGGTCCTCATGTTGACAGACACCAATAACAGATTCCAAACACAAAGCCTAGAATTAATACTAGACATTGAGAGCTCTCTTATGACTGCACAAATGATGTGATGGAACACACCTGAAACACCTGTCAATTGTCCTATCACTTTTGGGTACCTTGTTTCTAAATGGTGAAACCAATATGTACACAAATACCATCAAATAACTAAACTAAATAAATATCTCCACTTTAACTGATTTACTGTGAAATGCATGCTTGATCAGGTTGAGATCAGGAGATTGACTCAGCCATTGCAGAATATTCCACTTCTTTGCCTTAAAAAACTCCTGGGTGACTTTCACAGTATGTTTTGGGTCATTGTCTATCTGTATTGTGAAGCGCCGTCCAATCAACTGCTGAATTTGGCTGAATCTGAGCCAAATTGCAGCGTAAGGATGGCCTGTTTCACTTGCATTGGAGCTCCTTTGACCACATGTTGTGCGTTCACGGCAACAGCTTCCAAATGCAAATGCCACACTTGGAATCAACTCAGAGCTTTTACCTGCTAATTGATTAAGAAATAACAAAGGAATAGCCCACACCTGTTCATGAAACTGCTTTTGAGTCAATTGTCCAATTACTTTTGGTCCCTTGAAAAAGAGGGGGCTACATATTAAAGAGCTGTAATTCCTAAATACCCTCAAATTATATATAACTGTAACTTGAATATGTTTTGGTAAAAAGCTAAAATAACAAAAATTGTGTCAGAGTCCAAATATATATGGACCTAACTGTGTGTATATATATATAATGTACATATATATCCATGTGTGTATGGACATATATACCTTGCCAAGAGTGTGCAAAGCTGTCATCATAGCAAAAGGTGGCTACTTTGAAGAATCTAAAATATATTGTTTGATACTTTTTTGTTTACTACATAATTCCATATGTGTTCCTTCATAGTTTTGATGTCTTCAATATTAATCTACAATGTAGAAAATAATAAAAAAATAAAGAAAAAACCATTGAATGAGAAGGTGTGTCCAAACTTTTGACTGGTACTGATATATATATACACACACACACACACACACACACACACACTAATGTTCTCTCTAGTAGATGTAGTTGGGCAACATCTATTCCCCTTTGGAATGCTTTGTTAGAGGTGAAGGCCCTTTGTGCCCAAATCAGCTGGGGTTTGGGATAGGAGTGAAAATGCTGAGTCAACATCAGTACAGTATTTCTCCTAAGCCTAACTGCTGATACTGTATGTTTCTACATGGCCATCCCCATTCTCCTGTATGCCTGGAAGAGGATGTCAGAGCCTGGCACGCTGACTGCTCTGTTGCGTAACTGGGCTCAAGGCCTTGCCCTGCAGTGTACCCCTGGCCTATTGTCCCTGGCCACAGGCGTGTGATGGGGAGAGAGTACCCAACACTGGGCCAAACTGATATAACCGTGACTCATCCATCAGGCCTCGATGACTAGTCCAGAAAAGCGCACATCCACTTACGTACACACACACACACACACACACACACACACACACACACACACTCACACACAGACACTCACACACAGACACTCACACACAGACACACACACACACACACACACACACACACACAGACACTCACACACAGACACTCACACACCCTTGCTCAATCTTTCAATCTCGCGCACACACACACACACCCCCACAGTCCAGTGCACTTTGCTGTGTTCCTTTGGCCCATTTCCCTGGTCTCTCTGGATTAGAGGGATCAGGCCAGCATTGTACTGTTGGTCCAGGGATCACAGGCACCGGGAGCCTTTGTACATACATATATGCACGCAACCACACATAATACTCCATCGCCCTTTACCCCCCCCCCTCCCCCTCCCCCTCCCCCCTCACTAGGGAGTCCCTCCCGGGCTATGGCCAGACAAAAGGGGAAGTCCCATGCCAGAATACACCACCTAATCTCTCTCTCTCTCTCTCTCTCAATTAGGAGTGGGACCCTTGCGCTCCAGGATTGATTATTCCCAGCTCTAATCCAAGTGGTGAAGTGGAACATTGGGGATTAACATGCGATTAGTACCTAGTGGTCAACACACCAACTTGGGCCACCCATCCTGCTCTCCTAGCCCTGCACTGTCTCAGCCCTGCGAGCCATGCTGATTTACCTCACCTTTCACTCACTAGTAGTCCCTCAGGTGTATGTGTGTGTGTGTGTGCCTGTGTGCCTGTGTGTGTGTGTGCCTGTGTGTATATGCCTGTGTGTGTGTATATGACTGTAGGTATATTTATGGATATGTTATAATGGGGTAGTTGTAGAGGAATATTTCTGTGTGCCAAAGCTGCTCAGGACATGGTTGTTTATCATTGCAAATGTTGTTGTGAATACGCTGTAATTTGAGTTTGATTTGTTGTTTTGACTCGAAGCAGGACAGTTGTTGTGGTCGAACTTTCTACCACTCTCCGTTGACTGCAGGCTAACGCACACTGGGTGGTGACAGGAAGGGCAGACGGTTTAAACATCACTGTGCTCCCTATTTGTTTGTCAGAGTGTTTGTTTGTGTGTTGGACTCCGCTTATTCCTGCCTGTCAGAACTGGGTTTGGTCAGATCGGATATATTGATATGAGACTTGAGACTTCTGTCTCTCGTCTCGTGCTCCTTATTTATTTCATCTTAAAACAGCAGCCTCACACTCCCTCTCAAATTCCATCTTCTGTTTTCCCTCCCGTCTGTTTCTCTGTCCCTTCCTCCCTGCTCCTGCTCTATCTCGGCTGATAAGGACAGTCAAGTCAAGCAGGTGAAAGGAAAGAGAAACGGCTTAAAACAGCAGTTTCATTTTCTATTATTAGATATCTCTCTTTGCATTCCTCTCTCCCCAATTCTAATTCTCTACTGTATCGACATGGTCACGCTGAGTTGAATTTGCAGAAGCAATTAACAATTCAACAGCTATTAATATAAATCCAACCAAACCGTGTCTCTACCTATGACTATTCCGTATGGTTTTGTCTCTCTCTCTCTCTTTTCTATGCTCCTTTTCTCTCCTCTCCCCTCCCCCTCTTTTTCGGTCTCTCTCTCTCTCCTTCCTCTTTGTTTGCTTGTTCCTGTCCTCAGTGCTTGGTTCCCACCCAACAACAGCTGCCGGCCTGTGATAGGCTGAGGGTTGGGTAGGAGGAGGAGCGAGGGGGGTTGTTGTGATCCTTTTCTCGCTGTGAGCTCAGCAGAGACGTCAGTTCAGTATCGGCGGCGAGAGACAGAGTGAGACAGGAATCCGTGCTCGCTCTCATTCGCAATCTACAGCCTCCAGAGCTGTCTAAACCCCATTTTATGAACACTACACACACACGGACGAGATCCTAACCCAACCAGGGACTGTACTAACCTATTTCTTGGATGAGGAAAAGCAAAAGGAACTAAAAGGATTTCTCTCCTCTCTTCTCTTTCTCCTTCCTGCTTTGCCCTTTGTTTTTGCTGCTGTGCTGTCTGCCCGAGCAGGCATCCGGCAGCGCCCCCTAGCGAGACAGAGCGGTACAGCCAGAGCATAGGCAGCCAGACGAGAGGTCGAGCTGCTTGCCTCTCCGACGCCGTGGGCCCCCCCAGCTCAGTAGTCCGATGCGGAGTGAGGATGAGTCCCGCTCTAGAAGCCCTCATGCAGGCGGACGGAACACCCTACTCCGGAAAAGGGGTGATGCTTGAGCCCTTCGTGCACCAGGTCGGAGGCCATTCCTGCGTGCTGCGCTTCGGGGAGCAGACCATCTGCAAGCCCCTCATCCCCCGCGAGCACCAGTTCTACAAGAGCCTGCCTCCCGAGATGAGGAAGTTCACCCCTCAATATAAAGGTAAGGGACCCCCACCAACCCCCGCCACCCCCGCCTTATCTCAAAACCTGTTATAACCATCTGAACAACATTAGACCATCAGTCCAGGATGTGCGTGTGTATGTTTGATGTGTGATGATGTTGCTATTGCCCAGTATTTTTCTCTCCTTCCCCTCTCTTTCTTTCTCTGTCTCTCTCCCCCCCTCTCTCTCTCTCACTGACTGATATCCTTCACTGCTGTGCTGTGTGTAATGTCGGCTGCGTTGAGGATTAAGGATCTTTTGGAGATGGTGGCGCAGCAGTATAAAGGGGATTAGTTTGACAGGGGGCTTTAGTAGCGTGGGGGGGTTGGGGGAATGTACAGTATGGTGCACACTGCTGCATCAGAGGACCGCAGTGTCGGAGCATGCCTCTTGGGAAGCGGTGTGGAGACGACAGGCTCTTTATCCCTTGATGGATTGGTATGACCCCTTTTACCAAAGGACAAGAGCACACTGCCTCTCTCTCTCTCTCTCTCTCTCACATGCACGTACACACACACACCAAGGTGTCCGTGGGTAGGTAAGTCCAAGAGAGTAGACTTCAAATGGAACTCGGGAGGTGTGATCCCTGTTGTTGGCATGTCACAGTGGAACCATATCTTCTGGGCCCATCAGTATGTGAGACGGCGGCCCAGTCCCAGGCCTCTTGTGACAGAGGGATATCATGTAAACCCTCCCCATATGAGAAGAGGCTGTGGTTGTAGCCCCGTCTCTGACTCCGTGCCACGGGGGGGGGGGGGGGGGGTGAGTTCCCAGTCAACTTGACCACCATGTCGTGCCTCACAAGAACGGTAGGGTTACAGGACGGGGGGTAGAGTTCCGGACGAGGTCAATAATTAATGGGACAGATCATCATCATCAGCAGCGGAATGCTGAGTGGGAGAGATCTCTTCGTGTCTGGATGCCAGCCCGTCATGGAAAAAACATACCTACGCACACAAACACACACACACACACACCCATTGGATGGAATATTGTGTTCTGCATTGTATCTCAAATGCCATGATGTTTCTTTCAATGCCTCTTTGACAGTGGCAGGAACAGACAGTCCCACACACACACTTACATCACACGCGTATAGCGACACACAGACTCACGTCAGTCTTAAAGAGGTTGTGCGAGTTAAGATGCCGGTGTGGTATCTGACTCCACAGCAATGCATCATGGGACTATGGTATCACTATACTATCAGAGGCACAGAGCGTGATTCAGAGAAGAGAGGAGATGGAGAACATCTACTAGAGAAAGCTAGACCGGTGATTTCTAAAACCTCACTGAATATTTCAACACTCTTACTCACACATCAATACAGCAATTCACAAACAAAGACACACACACACACACACACAATTTAACATTCTCACTAAGCACTGATTCATGTTCTCACACACTCATAATGTGTCACATGTCCTGATGACCGCATCCACGGTCAGGAGAGGGTTAACAACCTGAGAATTCTGCAGGATAACGACATCACTACCCATGACATCACTCGGGGCAGAAGTTGTAGAGGAGAGATGAGCGCTGGGTCTCATTGTCGGCCATTTTACTAGCCAGGCTCCTCCTTTTCAAAATGAAGAGCATGCCTTTATTTATGCCAAAGGTAACCTTTCAGGGTGGTTTTGTTGTGTAAATATATCACAGAAAGGCATGGAGCTGCTTTTGTGTTTCATTGTCATGCTTATTATTCCCAATGGGCCATCCCAATCCCCTATCTCTACACACCCCCACCCCCCCCCCCCCCCTCTCTCTCTCTCTCTCTCTCTCTCTCTCTCTCCTTATCTCTCTGTCCATCTCTCTTCCTATCTGGTTTTTCTGTCAGCTTCTGCAGCTGTGTTGTTTACTCCCCCTGTCTGACACCTCCCCTTTCCCAGCAGAGATAACTGCAGTACACAGGCCCTTCTATGGGCGTCATTAGGGGGGGGGGGGGGGTGCTGTGTGCGTGCTGTGTGTGTGCTGTGTGTGTGCTGTGTGTGCATGTTTGGGGAACGCATCATAAATTATCCCACAGACTAAGAAACAGTGTTCTAGTTCTCTGAGAGACTGTTCCAGGGAGAAACTGTCACCTCTCCCCCGACTCTCCACTCATCCCAACTCTCATTTCTCTCTTCCCCTTTTTCGTTTGTCAGATTATTGGGATTGTTGCCCAAAACTTTACTTTGTAAAAAGGCAAGCCAGACCTTAAATGCACCCATAAATGAGTCTGTGCAATTGTATGACTTGGCTTTATTTTTGTTTGATCTGAAGATGGAACCAATATACCTCTGATATATGTCTAAATAAATAAATGTCTGATAAATGTCTTTATTGCTGGTGTGTTATTGTCAATATTGTGTTTGAGCTCATTGGAGTGTTGTTGACTGATGGTTTATGAATTTTATGGTTTTTTGAAAAGGGTTATCTTATCTTTGTTGTGCCAGATTGAAACGTTGTAATGTACTCCTCATCAGTTGTGGTTGGATCATGGGGATGGGGATGGGGTTGGGGCAGCGGTTAGTCAATAAAGATGAGATTTGAGTTTCACACATTCTGGACTCCTGTGGTGTTTGTGTATCTCTCTGTTCTCCACTTCGTCAGGGCTTTTTTATCAGTGACACACACTCTTAGTGCTCATGCATCTGCTGTTGCTACCTCATGCTATTTCTCTCTCTCTCTGCTCATCCCTTCCCTCTCTCTTTGAAACCTGTACTCCCTCCATAGGATGCCTGTGTTTGTTTGTTTGTGTGTGTGTGTGTGTGTGTGTCTGTGTATCTATCTCTTTACAGAGTGTATTTTAATGGCTGGAGACTGGACACAGTTGGTAAGAGTTGCCTAAGAAATCCCAGTTTTGGGAGGTCTTGGCTAAATCAGCAGCCATTGCATAATAAAAGAGGGTCTCCAATGCCTTGTACTAACCGATCCATCTCTCTCTCTCTCCCCCCTCCCTCCATCTTTCTCACTCTCAGGTGTGGTATCAGTCAGCTTTGAAGAGGATGAGGAGGAGAACCTGTGCCTCATTGCCTACCCCCTCCATAGTGAAGCAGCTGACTCCGAGAACAAGGACCCCTTGGCCGATTGTGAGCCCAAGAGCAAGATGATCAAGTGGGGCAACAAGAAGCAGTCGTCCTCCCTGCTCCTGGAGAACGATAACTTCACCAAAGACCGGGCCCGACAGATCAGACAGAAGGAGGACAAGATCAAGAGGTGAGCATACGCACGCGTACACACACACACACACACACACACACAATGTCAATGTCATTCTTGCATGTCACACACATACACACAAGCGCACACATACCAACAATCTATGGACTATATTCCATTGTATGTATGGCGAGTGTCAGATGTTGAACGTCTCTGTGCCTGTCTTCTCCTGTGTGTAGTTATAACCGCGAGGAGTCTCAGCAGCAGCAGCAGCAGGCGGAGGTGCTCCGCTACAACCTGGAGAAGGGCAACGTGGTCCCTCAGATCAAACACAACCCCTGGAGCCTCAAGTGCCACCAGCAGCACCTCCAGAGGATGAAGGAGAACTCCAAGCACCGCAACCAATATAGTATCCTTTCACTGGCCTGTTACTGAACGTTCATAAGACCACAAGGTCTACTCTGCATTCGTTTTACTATGGTACCGTACATTATGGCTTCAGTTAGGATTATTCGAGTTTTGTGGAGCTAGACTGATCCAAAAATGACAGGTGTGACTTGAAGTCATTAGAAGAGCTCTCTCCCTCTGTTGAACTTTATGGATTGATTTTGAGACAATAGATAGATAGATAGATAGATAGATAGATAGATAAAAGAAACAGTTTCCAGTTCTATTTTGTTGGTTGGCCCTTGACCCTGTTCCAGAATTCATCTTGTTGGAGAACCTGACGTGGCGTCATGCAGTGCCTTGTGTCCTGGACCTCAAGATGGGCACGCGCCAGCACGGAGACGACGCCTCAGAGGAGAAGAAGGCCAATCAGATCCGCAAATGCCAACAGAGCACATCGGCCTCCATCGGGGTCCGCCTATGTGGCATGCAGGTACAGCCTGGAATGATACGCCACACACACACACACAAACGGTCAATTAGTTTTCTTATTATGACCATGCTTGTCGCTGATGGTGTTTTTGTTGTACCCCCTAGGTCTACCAGTCCGACTCAGGCCAGCTGATGTTCATGAACAAGTACCACGGTCGTAAGCTGACCCTGCCAGGCTTCAAGGAGGCCCTATTCCAGTTCTTCCACGACGGGCACCGTCTGCGGCGCGAGCTGCTCTCCCCGGTCCTCCGCAAGCTCCAGGAGATGCAGGCCGTGCTGGAGTCCTGCGAGTCGTACCGCTTCTACTCCAGCTCCCTCCTCATCATCTACGACGGTGAGCCCCCCCGCGCCGCTTTCAGACCCCGACACCGCGGGGGAGAGGACGGCGATGAGGACGAGCCCTCCGATGAGGACGAGGAGGAAGAGGAGGAGGAGGAGGATGAAGAGGAGGGGGCGGCGTTTGGGTTCCCCCGTGCCTCTGCGGCGGGCAGCAGTGGTGGCGTAGTTGGCGGGAACGGTAAGGCTACCCGCTCGTCCCGTGGAGGAGGAGGAGAGACCAGCAGCCCCATGGTGGACGTGCGTATGATTGACTTTGCCCACACCACCTGCCGTCATTACGGGGAGGACAGCGTGGTGCATGAGGGTCAGGACAGTGGCTACATCTTCGGCCTCCAGAATCTCATCACCATCATCTCCCAGCTGGAGGAGCACAGCGCTGAAGACTGAGCCTGGCCTCGGAAACACAGAACCTGGGAATAAAAAAGCTACTATGCTGTTAGCCCGACTCCTCCGTCGATGCATTGTCCCTAATGCCCACACGGGGGTCCGACCCTCCACCAGGGGGGGAAACTGGGACGCTTCTGGGTCGGGGGAGGGGCCCCCTGCGGTTGGTCCTGCACCCTCCCCCACCTGACTAACACAGGATAGGACTCCCTGTGCACTCGCTTGCACACTTCTCTTGTCTCTACGACTGCTCCTTCCTCTCTTTCTTTTTTTTCGACATGCTTGGAGAGGTGGTGTATGAGACTCTGGTCTATGAACGGCCTCAGGGACTCCTGTAGCGTCCTCTCTTCTCCCTGTCTCTCCTCTCCTCCTCTGTTACAGACTGTGGTTTTCTTACTGTAAGTGCTCTCTGAGAGAGAACGAGAGAGAGAAGGCAAGCTCAAGTGTAGTTGTTGGAGTCTGACTCGGTGCTTAAACCTGTAAGATGAAAAGTGAGTTTTTTGGAAGGAGTTAGTTCTGCCACTTCCCCAAAAGCACAGCACACATGAGTGGGGAATAGTTCTGGCCGCTGGCAGCCCTGTAGCAAGCGACGACTCATCGCTCCCCTACGACGGACATTTTGTATTCTTCCTGATGTCTCTGCCGACCCCAGCAACAAAGAAATATAGACTTTTGTGCTGCCTTTGGGTGTCCAGATTTACAACATCAACATTTGTTATTTCTTGGCAGGAGAATAAGATTTAGGTGTAAAAGAAGAAGGGATTTAACCTTTTTATCAACCATGTTTCTCCCCTGTACTGTTTTGTCCCTGAATGAAAGACATTTATAGTGGGGAGTTTTATAAGGGGATGACATCATTGCTTTGTCACTTTCTTTGTTTTTGTCTGATTTTGCTCCTCTTCATTCCTGAAATGGTGACTAAAGAAGAGAATATATTGATAAGAACAATAGATACAAAGACTATATAGAGACTATTTATTTGACATATTTCTAAAAAAAAAAATGAATAAAAACAAAAAATGAGAAACAAATGGACAATGACTACATTCCATATTACTGTTAATGAATGTTCTGTTCTGATATTGACATTAGTGAATATTGTTTTTTTTGCAAGTGCAGATACCTCTCTCTTGTGTTCCTGTGTGTCAACAGTATGTTGGAAAAATAAAGACATTTGTTTGTGGTAAAAGCATTTTGCGTCTGGTCTTTGAGTGTATTGCCTGATTGAGGCATGTGAATGGTGGGTAGGGGCAGAGGGTGAAATAACAAGGGGGATTTTGCAGAGGAAAAATTGCAAAGATACATCATAGAAATCAAGTGGTAATTGCATGTCCATCATTTAAGTTTTTTGTCAGTGGCCCACTCTTTGGTCGATAGAAATGACATTTTAAGCCTCACCCAAAAATAAATAATTAAAAGAGAATGAGATAATTTAAGCCTCCCACCAAATCTCACAATTCAATAAATCTCTTAACAAGCTGACCCTGTGTGTTAAAAAGCAGCATCACAATAACTATAACTGAGTAACTGAGAAAAATGGAGGCTTGCTGAATACCTAGGCTTGATGTTTATGTGCAACATAAATGCGTTAAAGAGAGGGTAAATAGGGGAAGCCAAACACTGGACACCTCATTGCATTCGGAACGCTCCTCGAAAGTTCATCCTATTAAGCAGTTTACGTTTTTTTTTGTTAGTTTCTTGGCTGCCGACTGGTGACGTCTGTGACTGCCGCGCATGTCCCAGCATGTTCCCAGCATTAGCCCCCCCCCCCCCCCCCCTTTGCTGGGATTATATTCCGTTCAAAATCTGGAAAAATACTATATTGGAAAAAAATGCTGCACTCTGCATCTCTGCGACAACGCATGCTAGCAGAACCATGAGGTGGTGTGATGTTGGCTGAAGCTGGACACTGTAATTCCCATGGCAATCGCCTCAACCGACCTCTTGGTTTACCTGTGCACCCTGACCCCCGGAGTGAGAGCTGTTTCCACACGGCGGGAGCTTTGACTCAGCCCAAATCGGCTCTCTAGGGCCGGAAAACTGGAGGTGGAGGATAATTCCACCGAAGGATTGATCATGTGGAAAGTATGTGTGGAATGTTGCTTCACACTATGAGTTGGTAGAGGCTTGATCCACCTGCTGCTTCTCATGGAAAAAAAAAAAAGAAAAAAGTAATCTATGAAAGAGCGACTTTATACAAAGCTTTAGGTGGGTGGAAACTGGCCACAGATACCTGCAGTATTATAGGTGATGATGGGTATAATTAGCAATAGGTGAATAGCAGAAGCCTAATCTACTGTGTTTGATCGTTGAGGAGGGGAGAACAGTAACTGGATATACTGAGAGGCCTATATAGACCTTAATCAGTAGAGCTGTAAGCTGAGCATTGACAGCATGTAGTATTTGAGTGTTGGCTTACAGAGACACCAGATATGCTTTTGTACTGGATTGTTACAGGCTGAGATGCTGTTGATGGGCTCAGGTACATGACTTTACAGTGAGATAGAGAGGATGTAATTAAGTTGAGTGATGGAGACAGCTGACAGACAGAGAACTGACTCAGCCTCAGCAATATGGGTGGAGGTCCATGCTATAGAAAGTATATGTACCAGATCTAACACACAGGGGATGAGAGTGGGCGCTGAGGTCTTGATGCGCTGATGACGTGTGGAATGCGAGGCATTACACATGCCGGCTGGCGTGATGTTTACTGGCTGGATGGCGGGGGGATGGGATGATTCGATGATGCCCAGCAACAACACATAGCGCCTGGGGTAGAGTCACAGCACACACCCCTCCCCCTAACCTCATTCCTACCACCGCGTTGTCACGATCCAATCCCAGGCGGTTTGAACAGAGTGACTCACTCACAACCTGCAGCATACGACTTACATATAATACAGTGTGTGTGTGTGTGTGTGTGTGTGTGTGTGTGTACTCAATATTGAACTGTTAACGGGATAGTGTGACATTTTGGCAATGTTTGTTCTACTTACCCAGAGTCAGATGAACTCATTGATTCCATTTTTATGTTTTTGCATACAGTTTGAAGGTAGTTCCGGAGCTAAATGCTTACGTTAGTGGAATGAATGGAAGTCTCTAGGAACAACTAGCTAGCTCCTCTCAAAAGCAAGGAAATAGACCAAGTAACTATTCCAAAGCTGGGAGGTTAGCATGCTCTGTTAACTTGAGAGGCCGCAGACAGCCTATCCTTGCGCCCACCGTCACGGCTGGTTAATGAAATGCGAAAATTGTTCCAAAAAGAACTGCTTCTAAAACAACTAGAGTCACAACCACAACCACCCGAAATGGACCTACAGTGTTAGACATTAGTTGTTGTGTTTCTGCATGCTCGCACAATTCATTTTAGAAAACGCTTTTCTGGACCAAAACAGCATTCATAAAATAAATATTTCTTTCAAGGGATCTCATTCCTTGATCGCTACTGATTAAATAATCATTACAACCATTAAGAAGCTTTTAGAAAGCTTGGATGTTACATACTGGACCTTTAAGAGGAGCTAGCTAGTTGTTCTTAGAGCTCTGAAACTACATTCAAACTCCATGCAGAGACATAAAAATGGTATCAATGAGCTCATCTGACTCTGGGTAAATATAAAAAATGAATTGCCAAAATGTCACACATTCCCTTTAAGTCACCTACCAAACATAAATTACCTCTGAGGTATTACTAACACTAACATAACTATCAACTGGACCCAGTATTTAAAAAACATTTAATCTAGATCCGAATGATCCTGATTATTTTTTGCTATCCAGGATCAGATTTATTTGGCAGATTTTGAGTAATATAGGGGGAATGAGCCAGCTCAATCTGATCCAGTATACTGTAGCAAAAAAAGAGTCTGGATCATCCTGATCCATATTAAAAGTTGTGAAATACTGGGCCTTAGGGAACTGCTATTCTATCTGCTATCAGTTCAACTTTCCACTAGAGCATTTACTCCCTCTGTCCCTGTCCCTCTACCCTTTTCTACAGATGTTGTATAACATTCTTTCATAGTTATCGAGGCACATAGAACATCTTAGGTTTTCAAACCTGTCCTCAGTTAATCTCTTATCAATTGTCCAGGCTCATGGTTCAAATGGCTGCAACACTGTGCCTTTTTGTACATCATGCACTTTTCGTATGAAACAGTTTTTGGCTGTGTTCCCAGCCTCTGAGCATGGTCTTCTTTTATTCTATGGCACTTTTTCCATAAGTCTTTCAAGGTTTTTGTTGGTATAACTCTGACTGATTTTGTGCATGCTTTTATGCGCTTAGCAGTCAAGTGTGTGTGTGTGTGTGTGTGTGTGTGTGTGTGTGTGTGTGTGTGTGTGTGTATGTGTGTGTGTGTGTGTGTGTGTGTGTGTGTGTGTGTTGTGAGGGGGATTAAGTCTGAAAAACATGAATCTAAATGTTTTTATCAGCACTGCAGGATGATAATCTGCCTCTTTCAAATCTAAAAATATCTGTGAAATCACTGCTCACTAGAAGTGCTGTGGTTTTGAAGAATGGATATTGTGACATAGATTTGAGCTCTGTGGAAGCTGAGAAGTTGTGTGTCATCTTCCCGTATTTTGAAGGTTTTCAGGTTGCCATAGTGATTGAATTGGTCTTGTAGCGGTGCTAAATCTCCATGGCAACAGCACCAGTATTTTTAGCTTTGTTGCTGCCCAAATGCAGTGCTGGTGATAGCTCAGCTTGTTCCAGATACCCAAAAATTATAGCATAGGGAAAACCCTAACCCTTGAAGAGAACACAACAGTCACCTAAACTCTACAAATCTGACATACTCGCTATTTCTCTCAGAAAGAGCAGCACCCTTTTATCTCAATTTCCATTTCTTTTCTATTTCTCCTTAAATGGAACACTCTTGAAAAATGGAGTGGCCATGCCTTTGTCCTTGGTACTGGCCCATATAAGCCTCCTGATCTGCTTGGTCAGCCTGGTTTAGTTAGAGCTGTCGACCAGCCAACAGCTCACCTGCAGTTCATCAAGTTTAAGTGCTTTATGAGGCTCTTATGATGAGGATAAGTGCTTTCGTAATGAACTGATAACAATGCCTGCTTATTAAATTTCTCTGGCATCGAGTGATATGGAGGATTTGGCATAAGCTGCTAGTGGGAGCAATGTCGGATGATTACAGTTTGATGTAGAACATGACATTAGATCCTGCTGCTCCATGTAGATGATTAACCACAGCTAACCTTTATATTGCAACAGAGAAGTCGGGCATTCAATATTGGTTTAAGGCGCTACTGAGCTATTGAAATACATAATGGAAAATGGTGTGTGTGCATAAGTGCATGTGTGTGTGCGTGCGTGTGTGTGTGTGTGTGTGTGTGTGTGTGTGTGTGTGTGTGTGGTTGTGTGTGTGTGAGTCGGAGAGAGAGAGAGAGTTTAACACCTGTTTATCTCTGCGTAGTTTATTGTGATGGTAGTCTTTATCTTCTGTCATCCTCAGAATTCAAACCCTAACTGTCAGCAATCATTGTGTTTGTTTGTGTGCTTGTGTTTGAGCATTTGTGGATGAGTGACAGACAGAATCACCTGCCTCCACGTTCAAGTGACCCTGCTCATAAACTCAACGTGCTTTGGAACAAGCTGAAAGAAAAGGGCCCTCAGCAGAGCGACCTTAGACTCTTGTCAAGATGTGATGCGACACATTGTGGGGACAAAGGCCACTCACACATGACACAAAGGGGTACCGTCACCACGTGCCATGAACATTAGCATCAATGTCGCTGACATAAGTGGGAGTTATAGGTACATTAGATAGATTCAAGATAGATTCAACTTTATTGTCATTGTGCAGAGTACAAGTACAGAGACAACGAAATGCAGTTAGGGTCTAACCAGAAGTGCAGTGTGAACAGTATATACAGGTAGTGCAGTATATGAGCAGTATAGTAGTGCAGTATAGTATAAGTAGTGCAGTGTAAGCAGTATCTGAATTAGTAGTAGCATTATAAGCAGAATAAATAGGATGCAGTATGAACAGTGTAAGCAGCATATGAGCTGTATAGGCAATGCAGTCTAGCAGTATAGCAGTATATATGTATTAGCGGTGATAGAGCTGTAGGTGAGGTGTTGGAAAAACCATAAGACATGCCATGACTGAAAACATACCTACAGAGTATCACCTCACCTCTGGTTATGCAACCAACCCGTTTATCAACTAAGGACTCCTATCAGCTAACAGCTGATCAGATCACTACATATGTACAACTCTTGCTAATGAGTACAGTGGGACCAGGAGGTCAAATCAGATATGGCTGTATATCGATCTCTCTGAGAATGTAGGTTCTATTACACCTGGTTGCACTGTCCTCTCTCCCTACTGCCACTGGCTCATTTTGATATTAGCTTGTCTCATGACTTCACCCCTAACTTACAGTATGTAAAGTATTGAGAAAAGGAACAGCGCTACTTATCAATACACATGCCATTACTAATTGGGTTCATGGCATTTGTATGAACTATATTTGTAGTATAATCTGTAGTGTATATGTTATATATATTTGTTGCATATATGATATGTAGTCTTTTTGGTGTGTTTTGTGTACACATTTGAGTATTGTTCATCACACCCAATGAGCAAAACCCAACCATAATGCAATAACTGTATAACCATCAAAGAGGCTGCGTTGTAATATGAGACGTCAAAACAGTGTCAAGGTTGGTAGGAGGACACTCTAATCATTGACAGACAATACTTCAGACTAGCCATTATCCAGGGATGAAATATGATTTGATTTGTATGACTGATCCCTTTGTCATTGTGTGTTTCATAAGAGTAGGGGCAAAGTCTTGTGGTGTTCTCAAATGAGTGACTGTGTTTGTGAACATCTTTTATCTTCTAATGTCATTTTTCATGCCATCATTTTGTTCATGAACAAGAGGACAGAGAGAGAGAATTCACTTGACCTTTTCGGCAGTGGCATTGGCTGTGGCCAAAGTTCAGAGATAAGTGCTGACTGTGAATTTCACTGCTCTGCAGCACTCAGAGTGCGAGGTGTCAAAGGTCGAAGGGCAATCTGATAGGAATGGGCATAATGAGCTCTCTACTGTAGGACTGGAACACGGTGTCTCCTTTAGGCCACTGAGGTAACCCAAAAATATCTCAGAAATCCTCTATGAAAAGAACACACTAGAACCCATCACGAACACATGTGAATGTCAATGTCTTTATACTGTAAAACTCAGGTTATTTCTCTCTCTCTCTCTCTCTCTCTCTCTCTCTCTGTCTTTTTTTGTCTCTTACACACACACAAACACACACACACACACACAGACACACACACACACACACACGCAAACACACACATACACCAAAACCACAGACATAAACATAAACTTTGAGCAGAAGCATGCATTGACTTTGTCCATACAGTTACAACACACCCATTGCTGTGCCATAGGAGGGCAAGGGCATGTATGTTGTTAACCCATGTATCTGCACGTGTCAACCCGTGTTGAGAGAGGATTTGTTGAACCAGGACTTTGTGTCTCATTAACTCCCCATCCCCCCAGGGCCCAGGCCACACCGTCACCAGCTACAGTACACTGAGGGATTTGGTGAACGGAATCTCGTCTCCAATCACAAAACACAGGCAGCACAGTGCTAATTAATCCACTGAACGCATAACACCCTCTGTATCTAATTGGGTAAATCAATGGCTGCCACCGGCAACTATTGTCATTCATTGAGTGACTGGTGGTTAGTGGACAGTGTATGATGCTACCTGACAGACTGGTTGTGCCACCACACAAACACACCCTGATATAACACAAGGGGAGAAAGAACCCTAACCAAAAATACATAACCTACCCACTTACAACAGACATACACACACAAACAGACACACACACACACACACACACACACACAATGCATGCACGCACGCACACACACACACACACACACAGTGTTGTTGGCTATAGGGTTGTTTTACAGAACACATAGCATGAGCCCTGTATGTTATTTGGGTGAGAAACAGAACATTATGTTACTTACAACCAATGAAGATCATCGAACAATAGCAGTCTGTCTGGAGAGGAGAGATGTGTGTGCACGTGACAATTCTTTGCCTCAAGGCCTAACTGTGGCAAATTGTGTGTCCACAATTTGCCTGAAACGACCCAAACAGAAAGTAGAGCAGAAAAGATAACTAATAAGCAATTTATATAACGCCATTGTGATGTTATCTATTTTTTATTGTGAGCAGGCAGGTCCTGAGGCATTGGTATGAGTTTCAGAGGCTGCATCTAACCTGGAGGTATCTCCCTGTGGATTGTTCTGTTCTTTACACAGTCACGGTCTAACAATATCATGAATCACACATCCATTACACAGCTTAGGGGTTGTATTTCTTTGCTGCATTCTTACCTATTCCTATTTGTTGTATATTCCATTGCATTTTTAGGAATAACTCTACATATTCAAGTAGAACTAATAATAGCATAAACTTAATACAAAGGGAAGGGCAGAACAGGGATTAAAGTCGTCCAATGCTTTATGTAATACAGACAGGACTGGAGGGGTAGAGGGAGCTTTGTGTGTGTGTGTGTGTGTGTGTGTGTGTGTGTGTGTGTGTGTGTGTGTGTGTGTGTGTGTGTGTGTGTGTGTGTGTGTGTGTGTGTGTGTGTGTGTGTGTGTGTGTGTGTGTGTGTGTGTGTGTGTGTGTGTGTGTGTGTGTGTGTGTGTGTGTGTAATCTCAAATAATCTGGATTAAGACTGTATTCAGGACAGCAGTGAGGGACTGTTATTTACTGCAGTTGGGTTATGTTGGCTCGTGTCAATCACACCAAGGCCAGTCAACAGTAGATACTGAGCTACAGTATTACAGGTCACAACACGAGCCAACACAAGTCCTGAGAGGTGAAGAGTATAGACTCTAGCAGATGGTTATTATATGGTTATTATAGCTGACTGAGTTGGGGAGTCAGCAGAGAGCAGAATTAAGAAAATGCATTTCTGCAGAAATACTGTATGAATGATGATGTGAGGTAGTGGATGTATTTCAGGCAAACTGGGTATACTGCAGTGGTGAAGTAAGTCTTTTCCATTGCTGTTTAAGTCTGGTTTAGATGTTGTCGGGATGAGTAGGAGATACTGCTGTGAGTGATTCATGTTTGGCCTCTGTCTTTCCTCCTGACTGGACACCAGTATTTACAGCGTCTATATACAGTATGTAACACACATTCTGTACATTGTGAACTAATCTCTGGTCAGTGCTAAAGTGGTGCTACTTGTCTGCGTCATGGCCTGCTACGGTTCAGATCGGCTCCCTTTCCCACGCCTCAGCAGCTCAATTGTACCAGCTGTGTGTGTGTGTGTGTGTGTGTGTGTGTGTGTGTGTGTGTGTGTGTGTGGGTGTGTGTGTGTGTGTGTGTGTGTGTGTGTGTGTGTGTGTGTGTGTGTGTGTGTGCGTGCGTGTGTGTGCGTGTGCGTGTGCGTGTGCGTGTGCGTGTGCGTGTGCGTGTGCGTGTGTGGGTGGAGTAGTTTATTCAGTCAAGGGTGTTTTATTGAACCATTTCATGCTTTTTACACTACACCGTCTCATCTGAACCACTGATGATGTCATCATCGGTCATTGATCCATGAGAGTAATTGTCCAGGAAGACTGTAAATGTCATCACGGCACAAAATGACAAAAAGCTTTGTTTGTGTTTCCATAGGATGTGTTTCCATAGGATTTCATCACACTCACGCTCTGTCACAATGTTCCAGTGACTTACCTTGGGGTTTGGGTCTGGTGTGTTTAAGAATGCTGTTTAAGAATGCTGTTTCACAGGTCAGGTTTAGGACACAGAGTCTCTTGGGGTTTTGGTCTGACGTGGCGTACCTGGTTTAGGAATGCTGTTTTATCGGTCAGGTTTAAGACAGGTGTGTTGCGCTATGCTTGGTTGTATTGTGTTCTAATACCATTGTGCTATTGTCTAAAAGCAAGAGTGATAGAGGAGAGTAACAGGTGTGCCCTCATCATAAGGGTGCCCGACGGCGGTGTGTTTACCTGCATGACACATAGCATGAGCCCTGTAGGTGATGTAAGTGAGAAACAAAACATTCTGTTACTGACACCCAATGAACACCAGTGGTCTTCGAACATGGAACAATAGCAGTCTGTCTCCCTATGACCAATGATACAATATGTATAACCAAGGTCATGCTAACATTCGAAATATAACCCTGATTTTGACAAAGAGCATTTCTCCTGGAAACATCTGCAATTCCTGGCTGTTGATCATCCTGAGAGGAGCAGAGAGGGGATCCATTTAAGACGCAACCGTACAGCGCGCTTTAGAGTCAGTGAGAACAGAACGACGACAACAACAACAACAACAACCCCTTCCCCGGGGTCACAGAGGTGATGTCAACGAAGCTTTGAGCAATCCCTGTGCTTTGGAGGGGGATTTGGAGAGCAGTTGGCTAATCACGCACAAACACTTGGACCTGAAAGAGCACGATGTTCTTCATTAGTGTTTTAATGCTTAGGGAGAAAAGGACAGAGGGATTTGAGGGAGGAGTCTTTCATCTGTAAGATGTTTATGTAACCCAGGGCTTAGAGTCAGGGACACAATGTTCTCCTCTCTGACCAGCCACTGTAAGTGGATTGTGGGCCAGATTTAAACCCTCTAAAGGGAATCATACCGACCTTGACCTCTGTGGTCGAGCGGACAACTGATCAGAACTAGGACACATCTCTGCTCTCTGGGTCACAGGAAGATCAGGATGGATTTTCTGTTTACCTGATGTCTGTTGCTGCCAAGAGTCAAAGAAGACCACAATGTCCAAAGGCTAAAATTAGTGGCAACCCAATCAGAGAACAGTAAGTCTTATTCAGAGATGAGAGCAGCACACGACTGCCTGGAATCATTTACCTTAACTGCACAGTCCATTCTGAATAGAAGAAAAGTATACATGTAGAAGTAATAGCATGAGCTAAGAATATCCCAGGCAGCACCTGACATGTATCTGAGGGAATATAATACAGAAGCAGTAGCAACTGACATAGCAACAGAACATATGATTATGTTAACTAGAAATAGAAGAGAACACTTTTTGATAGGGCTGATGATTTGAACTAATAATAGAATATGATTCAGATAATGATAGGATGATAATATGAGCCATGATGAAATATCACAGAAGTATCCATCCGAAGGAGAGAGAGAGAAATAGAGAGAGAGAGAGAGAGAGAGAGAGAGAGAGAGAGAGAGAGAGAGAGAGAGAGAGAGAGAGAGAGAGAGAAAGAGACAGATGATGAGGGTCATGCTCCTCTGGCTGGCCCTCATTGTTCCATTGTTCCACAGTTATTCCGGAGAGGCAGCAGGCAGGAAAAAGGAGGAGCAGGATAAGACAGCAGAGCAGGGAGTGACTTACCCTGCTCCGTCCCGTGGTGGTCTTGTGACTCCTACTCCCACTGGTCTCACACACAGTCTTACGACCCCCCCCCCCCACACACACACACACAAACACACTTGAACTTTTCTCTCTCTCTGACACCTGCATCTCACCTCATAACACCCCCCAACAACCCCTCCAGCCTCTTCTGTCTGCAACACTTTCATTTCCTGTGACAGGGGTGGGTGTCTGAAAGTTCACACCATCACTAACAGGAAGAAAGACGCAACTCACTATCAGATAACTGATAACAAGGACAATCCATTCCAATGATTCATCCTGATGTTGAAATGGAAACTGACATTTTCGAGACCAAACACTTCTTGTGTTGGAGGAACACTATTGAAACATGCTGTGAATGATGAGAACATGAAACACATCACAGAGGTGGTCGTGTTGTAAATGCAGCCGTTTGATCTGAACAGTGGAAGCGGTGAAAGACTATGACCTAGTTTCGATGAAGGACTGATTGGCTGAACTGTGGGTAAAATGAGAATGAAAGAATCACCTGTGTACAGAAGGACTGATGGAGAAACAAAGAAAGAAGGGAAGAACAATTGAACAAGGGAGGGAAAATGACTGCAAAGAATAGAAGAGGACTGGACACTGAGTAAAGTTTTCAATGAATAAATAGGACAAGTAAGAGTGAGAGAGAGAGACAGAGAGAGAGAGAGAGAGAGAGAGAGAGAGAGAGAGAGAGAGAGAGAGAGAGAGAGAGAGAGAGAGAGAGAGAGAGAGAGAGAGCAATGCATTAACTTAGTGAAGCATTTACTTAGTGGCAGCTCTCAATCCTCAGGCTATTATGTAACCGGGCTGAATAAACAATAACTTTGTTTTAGGGGTTATGTGTGTGTGTGTGTGTGTGTGTGTGTGTGTGTGTGTGTGTGTATGTGTGTGTGTGTGTGTGTGTGTGTGTGTGTGTGTGTGTGTGTGTGTATGTGTGTGTGTGTGTGTGTGTGTGTGTGTGTGTGTGTGTGTGTGTGTGTGTGTGTGTGTGTGTGAGAGAGAGAGAGAGAGAGAGAGAGAGAGAAACAGTGAGTGTGTTTAGTTTTATTAGGATCTCTTATAGCTCTAAACAAGCTAATCTTCCAAGAGTCCTTAACTTGATACACATAATTACATACATGACACAGTTAAAACCATAGTATCATGCAGTACATGACATAATTGGACAAATACAAGTTATAAACCATAGTGACATACCATGTACATGACATATACAGACGTAGGACTTATTAGGACAATATAAGAGAAAAATAAAACATTTTGACATGTGTTTGTAGCCATATGTGCTGTAGGGAATGAACAATTGTGCAGCATGTTAGACTTATCAGTATCGACGTGGAGAGTCTTTGGAATTGATTGATCGTTTTCAAAATGTAATTTCCTGTCATGTTTGAATATCACAAGAACCTCTAGGACTCTTATAAGAAGATGGTTTGTGTGATTTGATATATCGCTGTGCTTCACAATGTCTTTCCAAAAATTGCTGATAAACTTTGGGATACCATCAATATATTGTACGTACAGTATATTGTTAGACTTCATCTGCCCCCTGATGGACAGATTGAGTACTCTCTCGATCTCTGCGTTGGGTGATAGAGACACCTGCTGGTCAAAGACTAACTCACAGAGAGCAGTTCAGTTTTATAATGTAGAACAGACAGTAGTGTTGCGCGGGTCGGCTATTTATCAAACCGTACCCGTTCCGCAGTTTCATAGACATGGCTCGAGCCCGCTCAACTCGATATGATACAGATAAAACAATGACCCGAACCCGCACATACATTTAAAATAAAACGGAATGAACATAGAGGGCTCCAATTTGACAATTGAGAATACTCTACACTGCATGATTTTAACAACGGTTCGGAGAAATCTAATTATTCAATCAGTTTTTGTAAAAAGTCTGAAAATGCATTGCATATCATGGATACATTAGAAGCAGCATTCAAAACTCCAATTGGATTATTTCATTGTGCGTCTATTACAAATAGTTCCAGTTTACTTTATTGTCCCAGATGGGAAACTTGACTTGCAGTCAGGAGTCACAATTAAAAACATACAATATACAAATCAACGAATAGTCTACAACCAAACAGTCATATAAGTTATCAATAATCTAAAGTGCAAATGTACATGTGCAAATGAAGCAAGTTTATTGCACGGGAAATTAAAAAGTGTTTTTAATTTTTTTAAAACAGTTTTTAAAACTCCTATTGCAATATACCGGGGATACTCTACTCTACGGCCTGAGGGGATTGTTTCAAATTCAAAGTCAAGTGGGTTGTCTTTACTGTCCAACACAGACCTAGCCTTACGGAGAAGATGCTGGTCAAGGATGACAACGAGGGGGGTCTGTTAAACACCTAGGCCTATAACTTTGACAGTCACCTTGACAATAGAGCTCAGGCGGTTCTTATTCCTGATATTAAGATTACAATACCAAGCAATCATGGAGAAGGTAAGAACAGATTCAATAAAACAGCGACACCATTGCCCAATTTACAGTAAGCTACATTACAAAGAACCCCCCAGGAAATCCTCAGGAAGTACAGACGTTGCTGACACTTCTTACAGACAACGTCAGTATTGGCATCAAAATTCAATTTGTCATCAATTACCGTAACAAGGTATTTATATTGATCGACAAAGTCAATACCAAGCCCTTTGATGAAGGTCTGAGATGGCGGAGGTGGTTGTCTCCTAAAATCAATAGGCCGAGTCATATGCTTGGTCTTAGTTACATTTAGTTGGAGGACGGAATCATCACACCATTAAACAAACTCCTTCACCACAGGCCCATGCTCAGTTTCGCATTTTGGAGCAGACCGACAATAAGTAATGACAATGATATTAAGATACAGATGTTATTGTATTGCCCCAATTTGACACATTTTTGCACATGCAAATTGGGGCACAGAATCTTTAAGCATTTTCATTTTAGAGGAATATAAACCTATGGTGGCAATTGATTGTGTGTGTGTGTGTGTGTGTGTGTGTGTGTGTGTGTGTGTGTGTGTGTGTGTGTGTGTGTGTGTGTGTGTGTGTGTTTGATAAGTTGATGACATTATCTGGGGCTCTCTGCAAACCTTTAGACTTTAGAGAATCAATAGACATTGATAAAACAAATTTGATGAAGTTGTAGACATCTCTCAGGAGAGCTCTAGGATAAATCTTCTGTAGTGTCCACCAAGGCATTGAGACACACCCTCTGTGGCTAAGCTAAGAGTAAATGTAATGAACACTGACATCTTCTACACTTCTTATTCTATTGATTAATGTCATCGCCGTATCCTTATTTTGCATTGTACTGTAGCCGTACTTTCAATCTACCACATTATTCTGGTTTATGATTGATTCAGGCCTCGTTCAATTCGTGATTAAAGAATTATCGAAATAAATGTTGTTGTTGTTGTTTTTTTTAAACTGTAACAATAATACCTATAGTATGTTGATAGGCTACGTCTCCGAGTCATCTATTTACAGACTAGCCTACTGCTAATATATGTCAGTTAAAGTTAAATATAGCCATCAACATTACCCCCCAAAAAAAAAAGCTGAAGACTATTAGGCTATAATATGGCTGAGCTGACTCAAAATCTTCTAGATAAAAAAAAGAAAAGACTATATAAAAAGGCACAACGGAGACAAAACGAAGAACCGTCAAATTGACCCTCCCGGATAGCTCTCAGTCCACTGAATAGTCTTGAAACTAAAGATAAACTCCCAGTCTGTTGATCTGACGTGTTGAATCGCCTGTGTAGTGGTGACGTGTCTCTAAAGTGCTTTCTTTCCCCAGCGCTGGAGCTTTTCGCCGGTAGAACAGAAACTGAACTGACCCTACTCGAAGGGACCTCACACTCCGAGATTGTGACACTTGGGACATCATCATGGGGAGTGAGTATTGCCTAGCCTGAAATAGTAGCAACATATGATTTGATGTATGCAAGCGATGCTTTGATTAACCTTATGTGAAGTCGTAGATGGCATAGCATTTTTTCTCTAAAATATTGGATGTGTGCGGAGGCCATTTTCACTGAAGCTAGCTAGCTAGCTAGTTACCTACCTAGCTAGCCAACTAGACTGACCCTCGCTGTTGTCAGTGTCAGGTGTGATAGCTAGTAGCTACTAACTATAGTGAAATCTTAGTAATCTGTTAACTGTATACATTAAACTAGCTTGCATTTGATATGTTCATTCAATTTTCCCATACATTGAGAAATCAGTTTTGGCTACCAGTTAGTTAGCTAGCTAGCTAGCTAGCTTACGCTTCCTCATTCAAAACTCAGACATTCTAGTGATGACGACGCATAACAATTCAATGTTGCTTGGCTTGCCACCATAGCATGGGGAACTCTTATAGCTAGCTAGATAACCATCTTGACATACAAATGATTGACATGGATTTACAGTTTTTAATAGTGAGATTGATTTGATGTAATGGTCTATGATCTGTGATTCTCATACATCTCTGAAGATTCCGTTAAGCACGTCCCGCTATGCCACGTCCTCTTCAGTTGTACATGACACTACCCCCTGTTTGATGTTTATTGTCAAGCCTATTGAATAACATTCACTGTATGTCCTATTTTCAGTCAAATTCTTGGAGGTAATAAAACCGTTCTGTGCGGTATTACCTGAAATCCAGAAACCCGAAAGAAAGGTACAGTATTTACTACATACATACAGAAGTAGCCCAACATTTCTCTTACTGCTGTCAGCAATGTGCAATGTTTCCTGGTGTCGTTGTTGCATCAGTTCGCTCTGTAATTGTTATGTTTTTAATCAACAGATCCAGTTCAGAGAGAAAGTACTATGGACAGCCATCACTCTCTTCATTTTCCTTGTGTGCTGCCAGGTAAACGTCTGCTATGCTCAATGTTGACGTTATTCTCTTTTATGGCCTATCATACTAACAGGCCATTAATTAACTAATGCATTTCTCACCTTCATGTGTGTCTTATCTCTACCTCCAGATCCCCCTGTTTGGCATCATGTCATCAGACTCTGCAGATCCCTTCTACTGGATGAGAGTTATTCTGGCCTCCAACAGAGGTAGGTTTCTCACTCTTGAGATATAGAAATTTCACTTTTGAGATCAACGAATCTTTAGATGTGCCTGAATCCATGAACAGCGGAGTGAATTGATAAATGAATCACAGGTTTTATATCAATCAGTCAGTCCGTCATTAGTCAACTGTTTATTAATTTATAACAAATATTGTGAATGACATGTTAAATATTCGTCATGCTGATTACGTCATCTATGACATGAGCAGGTTGATCATGTAGATGGGTAGTTTCCTAATGAAGGAGAAATGTAATGCTTCCCTAACGTTCCCGCCCTTTGTGTTCTGCCTTAAGGAACCCTGATGGAGTTGGGAATCTCTCCCATCGTCACCTCAGGCCTCATCATGCAGCTCCTGGCCGGGGCTAAGATCATCGAGGTCGGAGACACCCCCAAAGACAGAGCCCTCTTCAACGGAGCCCAGAAATGTAAGGCCACAACACAAGCCCCACTTCTAGTTCCAAGTTGATTTAAAGCATGAGCAGTGCCATGAAACAGGCCAACCACTCTCTAACCCCTGGTCTTCTCCCGTAGTGTTCGGAATGATCATCACCATTGGCCAGGCTATTGTGTACGTGATGACTGGGATGTACGGAGATCCCTCAGAGATGGGCGCTGGGATCTGTCTGATCATCATCATCCAGGTGAGCCCAACCACCCTGATCAGGCACATCCCTGTCCCTACACTTGACCTCATTCTTCAGCCCCAGTATGACTGTTGTTTCTGTGTGACCCTAAACCCATCTCTTCTTCTCCAGCTGTTTGTGGCAGGTCTGATCGTGTTGCTGCTGGATGAGTTGCTGCAGAAGGGCTATGGTCTGGGCTCTGGCATCTCCCTGTTCATCGCCACCAACATCTGTGAAACCATCGTCTGGAAGGCCTTCAGCCCAACCACTGTCAACACTGGCAGAGGTAAGAGACGGAGGGGTGGCGTGTGTGGGAGAAGGACGTCAGTGTGTTCATAGGGTCTAGTCTGGAGAACTGACACCCTTGTGCATGGCCTAATGTATTTGGCTCTTGGTGTTATGACTGTCTCTTTTTATTTAAATTAATTGTGGTATTCTCTTTGTGTTACTCTTGTCTATAACTGTGTCATGCTTTTTATGCTGTGTGTGGACCTCAGGAAGTGTAGCTGCTGCATTAGCAACAGCTAATGGGGGTCCTCGTTAACTAAACGTAACATTTAGGACTAAGAAAAGGACTGGCACAAGCAAAGCCCATAGGTTGGTACTGTTAGCATCAGAGAGGAGGCTGACGCTTGGGTCTGTGTTGTCTGTCTTGTGTTCAGGTACGGAGTTTGAGGGAGCAATCATCGCCCTCTTCCACTTGATTGCCACGCGAACAGACAAGGTGCGAGCCCTGAGAGAGGCCTTCTACAGACAGAACCTGCCCAACCTCATGAACCTCATCGCCACCGTCTTCGTCTTTGCTGTAGTCATATACTTCCAGGTCAGTGGCCCGGCCGTCTCTCCTTTTCTTTGCTATTGTCAGAGATTTGACCTCAGCAAAAGAACTGTATGCTGCAATATAGTTTTTCTTTAAATGAACATTTAGCTTTTACTTCAATATCCAACATTTGGTGAAAGCCACTCGATAGTATTTTTACCCTCTCTCAGAGGATTCAGCTCGTCCCAATCTCAACCTTCTCTTCCTTGTTTCTCTCTACAGGGCTTCAGGGTGGACCTGCCCATCAAATCCGCCCGTTACCGTGGCCAGTACAACACCTATCCCATCAAGCTCTTCTACACCTCAAACATTCCCATCATCCTCCAGTCTGCCCTCGTGTCCAACCTGTATGTCATCTCCCAGATGCTCTCCACACGATTCAGCGGCAACTTCCTGGTTAACCTGCTTGGGACATGGTCTGTAAGTACCTCCCAAAGATACGCATACATATGCATCTCACCTGGCACCAATTCCATGTTTCAAACTGTCATTTTCACCACACTACATTAGTCTTAGCTTCTGAACCCGTTTCGGTTCATTACATTTTCCTGTATTCAAATGAACATGTTGAGCGACTCTCTATCATACATATACTGTAATAGTGATACCTGGGAGATTAAGCTTTTTGTATTTGTGTGTGTGTGTGTGTGTGTGTGTGTTTAGGACACCTCGACTGGCGGCCCGAATCGTGCCTACCCTGTGGCTGGGCTTTGTTACTACCTCTCCCCCCCAGAGTCGTTTGGGTCTGTCTTAGACGATCCAGTCCACGCCGCTATCTACATCGTCTTCATGCTGGGGTCCTGTGCTTTCTTCTCCAAGACCTGGATTGAGGTCTCAGGCTCTTCTGCCAAAGATGTAAGTCCTTCTCAAAGGGCGGGGTATCTGCACGTAGCAGATATGCATTTTTATTGTCTTAGCCTGTGCATTCATAAGCTTATTTGAAGTTACCCACTCCTTTTCATGTTAATTTCTCTCTCTCCCCTAGATTGTCTTACGCTAAGACGGTAGTAGGTGTCAGAGTTAGAAATCAGAGGACCTGTGCATGTTTTCTGATGTTTTCCCTGTGTTTGTGTCGTCTCCCAGGTGGCCAAACAGCTGAAGGAGCAGCAGATGGTGATGAGGGGACACAGAGAGACCTCCATGGTCCATGAACTCAACAGGTACAAACAAGGCCCGATCTCATCCACTGAGCCATCTCTGACCTTTACCCATATCAATCCACCTGACAGCTTTAACAGGGTTGAATAGTGCACTATTTCGGATAAACTTGGCCTAGGGAATGATTGATGAATTATGACTTGAGGTGCCTCTGGTAAACTATAAACTCTAAATCTCTCTTGTTTGTGTTCTAGGTACATCCCCACGGCTGCTGCCTTTGGTGGTCTCTGTATCGGTGGCCTGTCAGTCATGGCAGACTTCCTGGGTGCCATCGGCTCTGGCACGGGTATACTGCTGGCTGTCACTATCATCTACCAGTACTTTGAGATCTTTGTAAAGGAGCAGAGTGAAGTGGGCAGCATGGGAGCCCTGCTCTTCTAGACACGCCAACAACACCCGCTCACCACCCTTTAATGCACATGGACAAGCCCCGGACTAGTCCCATCAAACCTCCTACTATTAATATTATTGTTATTATTTTATATCAATTTAGATTTTTTTTTTTTTTTTTAATCTGCACAATCTGTTCTCCCCATGCCATTGTTCTGGATTCATTCTGGAATCTTCTCTGACATGGCTCACAGGAGTTGCAGCTCAAACTGGATCATTTGTGTAGTGAGGTGGTGGGACTACATCCTGACATTCACGACCCCTGCCCCCCCTTCCTCTTTTTTTTTCTTTCTTTTTTTGCACACAGACCAACCTCTCTCTCTCAACTTTGTTATACAGTTGTCCTGATTCATGGGACTGGTAAACCTTCCTTAGGGTCATTTGAAATGCTTCATCTCTGTATGAAATGATGTGAACTTCAAGTGTTTATGGTTGTGAGTGGGCTTTTTCTTTTTCCAGACTGAGAATAGAGCTCTGGAGTATGCATGCATTGCATACTGCACTGGGACGAGAGCAGTTCCTCTCCACTGGACATTTTTCACATTACCTAAGATGGTATGCACAGGACCATTTGTTTTTCTCATTAAATTCCATCATCATCATCACTGGGAGTCTATTGGCATGAGTGTACACCCTCACAGTTGGACTTTTTAATATAACCTTTATCAAGAGTGTTGACTTGAGGGTCACTTGTTTTACTGATTGAGTAGCAAGAGAGGGTTTGGACCAGACTCTCAGAACTATTCAAAATATAACCATGTTTGTCTGCCTGAAATGGGACCGTGTTGCAAAACTGGAAGGGTCAAGGGAGAGGAGCTTGGGGCATGGGGCTCTAAGAATGTGGTCCAGCTTTTGTCAAAAGACACTTGCTTAACTTTTTATTTTTGTGAAAGTTGGCATTGGAAGAGTCTCATCCAGTAAACCACATGCAGCAGGAAGAAGTCCTCTGTTGAAATCGGGGTGAAGGGGGATGGCGTTTCTAGGGAGAGGTAATCATACTGACATGTCACATTCATGCCCGTTGCCCACTTTGTAAGATTGGGTGTGGATAGATTTTTTTTTGTTTGTGTGTTTTTTAATTGTCTGCTTTGTAGCACACAGATTGAGCATGACTGTATTACGCATTAAGATTTCTTCACATTTTGTGGATTGTGGTTTTCTGTATATATGCCATGCATTGAATTCATCTACAGTGTAAATTAACCGTTTTTTGAATATGTAAAAAGAAATGCTGTTCCGAACAAATGTATTCTGGGAAATAAAGATCATTCTCAATAAAAGCTCATTTTGGGAAAAATGTTTTTTCTTTTCTCTCTTTGTCCTTAGAGTACTGTTTTGTTTTTCAATAGGTCATTATCTTTGGTGTGGTTAAATCACAATGCACTTCAATTGAAAGCAAAGATAACACTTTACAATAACGATAAATTAATAAACAATGCATTTACAGTGCATTCGGGAAGAATTCAGACCCCTTAACTTTTTCCATACTTTCTTATGTTACAGTCTTATTTTAAAATTTCCTCATCAATGTAGCAGGACCTGCTGCAGAGCGACTTCAGGGACAGCTACAAAAACCTGACCATCAAAACCATGGTGATGCTGGAGTGGCTGAGCTCCCGCTGCCCCAAAGCCTCCTACACCATGAAGATCAATTCAGACATGTTCCTCAACGTGCACAACCTGGTCAACATGCTGCTCAATGCGCCAAAGCACAACTACATGACTGGACTGGTAGCGAGGAGGGCCCCGGTTTTACAAGACCCCAGCTCTAAATGGTATCTTCCCAAGGAGGTATTTTCTGAGTCACTCTACCCACCTTATGCTTTAGGACTGGGCTACATCTTGTCCTTGGACCTCCCCATCAAGCTAGTGGAAGCGTCCGGGCAGGTTAAAGCCATTTACATAGAGGACGTCTATCTGGGCTTGTGTATGGAACATTTGGGCATCCCCCTACTGACCCACCCAATGGCAACCTGTTTCAGGAGAACCCCACTTTAACCCAGAACAGCTGCTACTACAGCTCTGTCATAACAACCATCCTACATTTTGTTGCAATAGTGACACCATTTCGGTAGTGACAGACTGCTATATTTTGTCTTATTATATATCATATACTTATATATATCCATAAATATCCACTTATTTGGATGAGAAAAAAAACAGATCTATGAGTCTAAATAAATCTTCTATGCTTTAGTTGTCTTTCCATTTAGAGATAATTAGCATGTATACCTTTTCACACCTTTAACAGTAAAAACTAACTTACATAATACTCCTTACTCTGAAATGAATTACTAATTACTAGCAACTAACCTTAAGGCTTAATTGTTTTTAAAATACCCTAAAATAATGAGTCAATCATGTATCTAAATGTTGTAATCCTAATGCAATTTACATTTTGAATCATGTAAGATTTTGTCTTTATTTTAATGTTTTCTCTATGTTTCCGTTGTGACAATTTAAGGCAATTGTAGAAAATACATATATAGTCTGAATGTGTTCCGTTAGCATGTAAAGATACTGGGCACACTGTTGGAAGATTCAGAATTCTTGAATGGAAATGTAGTATTTTTTCCCTACCCCCAAATTGCATAAATTCTGTACAATGACCCATCTAGCCAATCTCATCACACAGTAGTCAGTAAGGCGACCATATGTGATGATCATTTGGCTACTGATTTCTCAACTGATACAGTTAACAGTTTTTCATTCCGTTATATCTAATGCCTATTCTAGGGGGCATTGGTTTAGGGTAGCTAAGATATCTGGTGGGATAGTTGTTATGCTCACAATTCAACCAAAGAGAGAAATGGAAAGTTCATCAATTTAGGTCAGGAACTAGAAAGAACAGCTAAAAAAGGGGGGCCTTCCTTACGCATTGACGTCATCGGAGGAATGAGGTTTCAACCGGTTACAACGTGGGTGAAAGGGGTACTTACAAAACTGACACACACGGGACCAAAGTTACGTCTTTGAGGGAAAAGGTTGAACAGCATCAAGTGTGAGACCCACTGCGGGGAGACCACGACCGGAGAGTGACAGAAAGGGCCCTGATTAAGCTACCATACCACAAAGAAATGTCCTCGATCAGGGAGGAAGGTAACGTATCTATCACTTAACTAACAGCTAAGCTTACGTTATTACTGCAGACAGTGCCTGCTTGACACAGTTGGCCGCATTCCGTTCAGCATGTTTGCCTTCTCCAGGCTTCATTGTTTATTGTATTGAAGCTTATAGCTCCAAGTGCAAGGTATGCGCCTACCAACTGTATTGCAATAGTAGCTGTATACTCAGGGATCGTGTGTCGTAGCTATGCGGTCTAAATGCGTGAGGATGTTGAGGAGAGGTGCATGTACACTTCTGGGTGACTGCTATTGGAACTCAATACTCCTCTCAGGTGGATCCACTTAGTTGGGGGTGTGAATGAATGAAGTTGATCGGGAACCACTGACTTCTGCCTCTTGCTTCTCTGTACCAGGTAAGGACCGTATCATCTTTGTCACCAAGGAGGAACATGAAACGCCTAGTAAGGCTGAGCTGGTCGAGGAGGATCCCGATGACCCCTATGAAGAACGAGGTGAGTAGAGAGGGACAGGGAAAAGTGGTCACTTGTTGCCGTGACATGACGTCATGTCCCACTGTTTTCATCGATTCCCTGCCTTATTTGTTGACTTATGTTGCATAAGGTCAGACTTTCTGGCTACTGTTCAATCTACATTACTGTACATTTCAGAATTTTTCTCCCTCTCACAACATCATTTCCCAGGTCTGATCCTACCAAATGGGGATATAAACTGGAACTGTCCCTGTTTGGGTGGGATGGCGAGTGGCCCCTGTGGGTCGGCGTTTAAGGAGGCCTTCTCCTGCTTCCACTACAGTAAGGAGGAGATGAAAGGCTCTGACTGCCTGGAGCAGTTCAAGGGAATGCAGGAGTGTATGCAGAGCTACCCCGAGCTCTACCCCCAGGACGACAATAAGGAGACGCAAGGAGGGGCACCTGAAACTGAGACCCCTACCACAGACTCTGAACCTGAACCAACCCCAACCCCTGTCCCTGTCCAAGACTCTAGCACAACCCCACCCTCTGCCCCAATTGACACTCCAAATCCCCCCTCAGACAACTCAGCGTCAGGCTTAGACTAAGTCCTAGCCCTGTCTATGAAAGCGTGAGCTCAAAGCTCTCGGTGCAATTACTTGTATTTATGGATGTATTACTTTCGATGTTTTAGTTTTAGTTTTTATTGATTACTTCAAGTGTTCATTCAAAGCGTTAACTATCTCCCCACTAACCCAGTTTGGGCTTTCCTCTAAGAGACAACAATCTCACATCTGGTCCTAAAAAGGAGAGGAGATGACCATACTCAGTACATGTCCCTGATGTGTGTATATCTCTCTCTTGTTTCACTAAAGAACAATCCAATGTGTTCCCTTTTGTCATTGTACCTGTGGAATCTTTGTTTTTGATTGTCTCTTCTCCATGAAACCTATTAGTAGCTAAATTAATACCTTTGTATACAGTACGTTAACGATTGCCTCTATTTTTTTTTCTATGTTGTTAACTTTAATCTTTTATACTTTTGTTTTAATCGCACTGAGTTTTACATTTTGTTCATTCTCATTCATTGTCTGTGTGCTGGGTGCTTCCAGCCCTGATATCTGTTGTTACTAAATCCACCGACACTTGAAGAAGGAAGCTCAAAGTGAATATACAGTAGCTGTCCAATAAGAAAATTATTCTAATAAATCCAAAGTTGGGCTCTGCACCATAGGACCCCAACTTGATTTCTAGTGCTAGTGGACCTAGAACCACGAGAATCTAATCTCTGTGACTCATCAAATCTAATTGACATTATTCATTTAGTTGCTGTGAGGTGTGGATCAAGTGTTTACCAAATAAGTGTGACTGAATCATCTTGAGCTGAAGTGAATAATAATGGAAGTAATATAATAAATTGTATTATATCTTTAAGTTCTTGTGTGAAATTGGAACCCTTGTGTTTGCCTGTGTCTGTTATGAAGTGTGATTGAACTAATAACAATCAATATTTGTTACAAAAACATACCATAAAGTAACTTAACGGTGGAATTGTAAAAACAAGGTCACAGCATTACATTGGGCCTAGAATATCAAATATGAACATGCAAAGTCATCAAGCCACAACTTTGAATATGTAACTCTGGTTTCATGCGCTAATCAAATCATTCAAATACGAAATTTCAATAGGCTATGTAAGTGTATCATAGAACATACCTCTTTTATTCAAGTCGTGAAAAGTCGTCTTAGTAGAAACCTGTACAAGCTTTCTCCAGGATGGCTAAAATACGTGAGTATGTTTTACTTTTGTGTAACTGAGTTACATGTTTTAGAAGGAGAGGCCAGAGGTCTGTGCCAATGTTTGTCCACTGAAGTGTGTGCCACATCATGTTCACTTAGGGGTCAATAATTACCACATGCCCTTCTCTGCCTGTGCTATTGGTGGAGGATGGAGGGGAAAAGAGTCCCAACAGCCAATGGGACTGGACGGGAGGAGGTTGACCCTCACCCCAAACATACACAGCTATCTGTACCACAGACTGAAGCCTCTTACTCTGTGAGACAGTGGACAGCAGTGAGCTTTAGAGCTGCTTACCCACTTTCACGGCAATCTCTTGTCTCTCTCTATCCATTCCTGTCTTTTTGTCCTACTAAAGAGTGTGACAGTACATCATTGGCAGGATGTCTAACTTAAAGGAGATGTGCAGCGGGCTGCCTCTGGACCCCTTGCCTCCCAACAGGGGCCGGGACCCCGGTGTGCCACACGCACCCGTCCGGACACCCAACCTCACGCCAGTGGAGGAGCGGGTGAGTACAGTACACACAAATTAGAGAGAGAGATTTTGAATGTGAATCGCTTATACCACCATCGTGCTGTTGTAGTCAGGCTGCATCTTTTTTTTTTTTTTTTATCTGAATAAAAAGGTTAACATCTTATCCCTTGAAGATAGGTCTTATAAGAAGACTCTAGAGCTTGTCTTATCTGACCCAGACATAGCTTAGAGATATGGTTGATATGGTAACAGATGAGGCCTGAGCAGTCTGGTGGCAAAGCTAGACCGTCAAATGAGCAGAGTGTGTGTGCGCGCTGCTACATCAAAATATTGTTGTGTTTATAATGTTGTCAGAAGAGAAAGAGGACAGAAAGAATATGCAACACAATGCACGGTTCATGGGGATTTATTTCTATCAAGCTTTTGGTTGTCAGTCACGCATGGAAGTAGGATTTCCATGTCATGTTCAGTACAGTGGCCTGTTGGTAGGGAACGGTGTTGGTTCACATACTCTCCCAAAAAACTTCTCTACGGTTTGCCAAAACTGGGGGCAAAGGACACGGTCAATGATTAAGAGAGATAAGATTGAGTGCTCATGTGGTTAAAGAGAAACAGTGCTCACTACGCATTTTCAAAATATTGACTCCACAATCTGACCAATCACCATCTAGCTGGCCTTGAGGAATGCCCTGCGGTATTTCCCTCCCTCCCACCACATCACCCTGGCTACTGAGTTTGTCCAGGAGCTGCGACAGTATGGACACATTTACATGTATCGCTTCTGTCCCCCCATACACATGAGGTAAGCCCACGTAATCTCCCCACCAGAACACAGACCTACCCCCCCCAACACAATACATACAAACTTTCCCAACTCTGTCTCTCTCAGTATCATTACACAGTCCTTTGTGTGTGTGTGTGTCTGTGTGTGTCTGTGTGTATCTATGCGTGTGTATATCTGTGTGTGTGTTTCCTCAGGGCCTACCCTATAGATCAGTATCCCTGTCGGACACGCCAAGCTGCATCCATCATGCTTATGATCATGAACAACCTGGATCACACAGTTGCCCAGGTAACCATGATGTCTCTCTCTCTCAGCAGCTTGTGTTCTCCCTTTAACAGCGCCTCTAGATGACTGTGTCAATGGCAGCTTTAACTTCTCCACCATCTTTGTTCTCCAGTTTCCACAGGAGCTGGTCACTTACGGGGGGAATGGACAGGTGTTTAGTAACTGGGCCCAGGTAAGCGTCGGCACTGTGGTCAAGTCTGTTGATGTGTGTGTGTAATAGATTGATAGAAAAATAAATACTTTATTGTCCTCAGAGAGGAACATTTGGTTCACAGTCCATTGTTACAGATAGAAAAGGAAACAGAATGTCACAACACACAACACCATAACATCACACAACCCATCAGCATAACAACATAACCCTTATAGCATGTGGTGTAAGCAAGTCAGTAATGCCACTGAAGCTCACAAAGTTAGTCAACTGAGAGTCTACTGACTGGAGACAAACCATGTATTACTTGTTGATGAACTTTGATCCTCTTTCTCAGACCACCTACTACCCAGCAATATAGACAAACACTATTGTGTCAAACATGGCATGTCTCATATCCTCCTAGTTTGTCTGAACTCTTTACCGTGTGTGTGTGTGTGTGTTTGTGTGTGTCTGTGTGTGTCTGTGTCTGTGTCTGTGTCTGTGTCTGTGTCTGTGTCTGTGTCTGTCTGTCTGTGTGTGTCTGTCTGTGTCTGTCTGTGTGTATATGTAGTTCCGGCTGGTGATGCACTACCTAAGTGAGATGACAGAAGAACAGACTCTGGTGATGTACAGTGGTCATCCCATGGGGCTGTTCCCCAGCCTGCCCTCCTCCCCTCGTGCCATCATCACCAACGGCCTGGTAATGATGACACATGCCTAACTCTGCCTCTCCTCACTGTCCTCCTGCCTCTCCTTTTGATGCTGCTTTTCATTCATAGTTGGGTATGGTACTCTTCCCCTTACTCACTTAACCAAGTGTCTCCCTCGGGTTCCCAGGTCATTCCAAATTACTCCTCCAGAGAACAGTATGAGAAGATGTTTGCCTTGGGTGTATCAATGTACGTGCTGTTAATATATTTCTTTCATTCGTTATGCAATTTGAGGGACGATGTTGCTTTGATAGGTGTGTGAATACATGAATTCACTCACTTCTGTGTGTGTGTGTGTGTGTGTGTGTGTGTGTGTGTGTGTGTGTGTGTGTGTGTGTGTGTGTGTGTGTGTGTGTGTGTGTGTGTTTGTTTTCTCAGGTATGGTCAGATGACTGCGGGTAGTTACTGCTACATCGGGCCTCAGGGGATCGTTCATGGCACCTTGGTCAGTCCTTTCAATCAGCGTTTGCGGCTGTCCCTTTTGAAAATCACTGTTTATTTTCTATCTCCTCCCTACATATACTCTATGTTTTGACTACACACTGTGTGTGTGTGTGTGTGTGTGTGTGTGTGTGTGTGTGTGCGTGTGCGTGTGCGTGTGCGTGTGCGTGTGCGTGTGCGTGTAAAACCTAAAACAACCAGTAGAGGGACTGAGTGGCTCTTGCCGGTTTACTGACAGACCAAAACAGTGGGGTTGACATGCTTAGTGAAAGAGATAGAATATGGAAATAAATCTATACATTTTCACATGAATGCAAGCAGGAGTGAGAGGACTCAAACACAGCACACTGTAAAGCAGAACAATTACAACTGCATGTTTTTTCCGCAGAACAGTCAGATAAGGTTATCTCATTTCCTTGATGCAGGTTCCAACACAGTGTATGGCAGCTGATGTAGCACGAACCTAATATAATCATACATTATGTAGTCTCCCATCCTGGCCTGGCCCAGCCTTCTGCTGTTCTGTTGGCTGATGCCCATCTCAATGACTCAAGTGTGTGTGTGTGTGTGTGTGTGTGTGTGTGTGTGCATGCGTGCTTTTGTGTGTGCATGCATGCTTTTGTGTGTGCGTACATGCATTTTGCGTGTGTGTGTGGATTGTTGTTGCAAACAAACAATAGAAACGCATCATGCCCTACTACAATCTCTCCTACGACCTCACAGTGCACTACTACTTCTCCTGTGTGTATGCCTGCTGAACAAAACACACACACGCCGACAAGCCGGCTGTGCAAACACATAAGTCTTTTCGGGGGAATTGGTTAATGTGAATTGGTTAATGTGCTTAAGTATGGCCTAAAAAGTGGTGAAGTGCCCCTTTTAAGATCCATTTAACGTTGTGACTGACTCTTTCCCTCCTTTCTCTCTCCCTTCGTCTGCAGCTGACTGTGCTGAATGCTGGGCGGAGGTACCTGGGGTCTGACGACCTGAGCGGCCGTGTGTTTGTGACCTCGGGGCTAGGGGGCATGAGCGGCGCACAGGCCAAGGCTGCTGTCATCGCTGGCTGTATAGGGGTCATTGCTGAGGTCAGTGTTCAGCTTGTCATTGGCCAGAGTACTATCTTGCGTGTGCGTGTGCGTGTGCGTGTGCGTGTGTAAATATCATTTGTGACTGTGTGTTGAATCCATCCCCTGTAGGTGGATGAAGCTCCCCTGAAGAAGAGACATGAGCAGGGCTGGTTGATGGAGGTCACCAGTAACATAGACTACTGCATCCAGCGCATTAGGTAAGAGTACAACAGACATATAGACTCACACTTATTAGTTGATTGTACAGTACACAGAGTGCCACCTTTTCATAAACTCGGTCATGACAAGGAGTTGCCAATATTCCAGGTGACTATAGCACCTGATGTGTATGTGTGTTTTCTGTTTACAATTTATGTCATTTATCAGATTGTGTCGTCTATGATTTTGTATCCTACAGAGAGGCCAAGAATTCCAAGACTGCCCTCAGTTTAGGTTACCATGGCAACATTGTGGACCTATGGTGAGTTAGGGATTTAAAAAAAATGTGCTACACTTGAAGTGGTTGGGAAATGGTAATGGGTCAACCATTAATAAGGCATCCCCTCTCATTGCCCCTTGGGGATTAACAACAAATAATATTGAATTGAATTGAGGTAATTTCATTAAAAAAGATCCTGATTGATAAAAGCCTTTCCAATGTTTCCCGCGTCAGGGAGAGGCTACTGACAGAGTATGAGAGGACGGGGGAGCTCCTGGTGGACCTGGGATCAGACCAGACCTCCCTCCACAACCCATTCAGCGGAGGCTACTACCCCGCCCAGCTCAGCCTCCGCCAGGCCAACCAGCTCATGGCCTCTGACCCTGACCGCTTCCGCACTGCGGTCCACGAGAGGTCAGGCCAAAGGGCTCACACAATATGATGATATTCCAAATAATGAGCAAAATTTGATGTTTTCCTGCTTACTCTGGTCACCCAGGGCCTTTACAAAGAGTATGCAGTTGGTTTAGTTAATTAAGGGTGAGAGGAGGATGGTGTTGAAGGTTTCTTTAGCTTGTTGTCTCCCCGTCTGCTCCTCCAGCCTCCGCAGGCAGGTAGCAGCCATCAACAAGCTGTCAGAGGCAGGGATGTTCTTCTGGGACTATGGCAACGCATTCCTCCTGGAGGCCCAGAGAGCTGGTAAGTCTCACACTTAAACCACCACAGTCCACACACATACACACACGCATGCACACACGCACACACACATACACACACACACACACACACACACGAACACACACACACACACACACACACACACAAGAATGGACAGCACAGCACACTCGACAATATTGATCCCCTGAGTCCAAGACAAAGCTGGGTCCCCTCCAGGTGGATGACTGGGCTCTCTCTCTCTTTTCAGGAGCGGAGGTTGGGAAGGAAGGGGGTGGAGCAACAGAGTTTCGCTACCCCTCCTACGTCCAGCACATCATGGGGTGAGTGCCAGGGGCAGTTTGGATAGTTAGATGTTTAGAACAACAACCCCTTAAGTTTCCATAAGATTGAGACAACACAGGGGGCGTGGACAGTACTTGTGGTGTGGGTCATGTGGGGTCAGTAGCATGACAAAGACTAGGTCAGCTGACATGTATCATTTCTAGATGATTTAGGAACAGCGAACAGTGAACAGACATTTACCTTCTCTCTCTAGTGGCCCGTGACCCCTCTCCCCCTCTGATTCTGCCCACAGAGATATCTTCTCCCTGGGCTTCGGGCCTTTCCGCTGGGTCTGCACTTCTGGTGACCCCCGTGACCTGGCGCTGACTGATGACATCGCTGCCACCGTCCTGCAGGAGATCAGTGCCAATGTGACTGAGCGTGTTCGGCAGCAGTACAAGGACAACATCCGCTGGATCCGAGAGGCGGGAAAACACAACATGGTAACCTACTGTACTTACAACCCAGGTCAAGTTAATCGTTAACCACCCCAATAGAAGTCAGATAAGCACACAATGGTCCGATTTACATACAATGAAACCTCCTTCATGTCTGGTTGTTCTGTGTGTAGGTGGTGGGCTCCCAAGCCAGGATCCTCTACTCAGACCAGAAAGGCCGTGTCTGCATCGCATTGGCCATCAATCAAGCTATTGCTGATGGGAAGGTTTCGGTACGTGTTTTTTAAATTTATTTTTAACATGAGGCTGTGGGGTTTGGGTTTGAGTGTGCAGTGGGTGAGTGGGTGAGTGGACCCCTAGGAGTGATGTTGGTGAGTGTCCTTCTCCTTCTCCACTGCACAGGCTCCAGTGGTCATCAGCCGAGACCACCATGATGTCAGCGGCACAGACAGCCCCTTCAGAGAGACCTCCAACGTGTACGACGGATCTGCATTCTGCGCAGGTACACTGCACTGTAGCACACATATCGTCTGGACAGCCATTATTCCATTATCAGGCAATTTTATTGAGTTAACCTCAGGTTAGTCTCAATGACATAAAATTAATTTTATGTCCAACAGCAGCAGCGATAACTAAAATAAATCTACTATTGTATAAAAGTGTCGAATTGTTCACCGTCCACCCCTCCCCCCTGACAGACATGGCCGTCCAAAACTTTGTGGGCGATGCATTCCGAGGAGCCACCTGGGTTTCCCTGCACAACGGAGGAGGAGTCGGCTGGTGAGTCCTTAGTCTTGACCCTCTCAATCTCTCTTTATATCAAGGACCAGGAGTTTTTCCTGACCCCCTGAACAGGGAAAACTTGCTTCTCTGGGCCCTAATGATATCCACTTTGATACGGTATAAAACAACAGATTCTGGCTCCACTCATTGCCCCTCCTCTCTTCAGTTCTGACCGTTTTGTCTCTCTGCTCTGTCTCCCTCTAGGGGTGAGGTGATGAACGGAGGGTTTGGTCTGCTCCTGGACGGCTCGGAGGAGGCAGCGAAGCGCGCCAGTCTGATGCTCAACTGGGATGTCTCCAACGGGGTGAGGGAGTTGGAGGGAGGGTAGGGGCTGGTTGGACAGGACAGCAGCCTGGGAGATGTATTTTATCAAAATATTTTTTCAGACATGGGATGTGTCACAATATACCCAGCATAACGGCACATGTCATGTAAATCCCAGATGTCAAATGTAATTGATATCCATGTTGTTCACCCTGATATGAGGATATGTTCATGCTCTTGAATATGTTCCTCATGTTCTTGGATATGTTCTTCATGTTCTTGGATATGTTCCTCATGTTCCTGAACCTTCCTTGTGCCTCATCCCTACAGGTGGCTCGTCGGTGCTGGTCCGGTAACTCAAACGCCTATGAGACCATCCAGCGCACCATGGAGAACCAGACGCAGCTACGAGTCACCATGCCCTTCCCCGTGCAGGACGAGCATGTGTTAGACCGTGCCCTGCAGGGCTAGCCCAGCCCACACACACACACACACACACATACTCACATACTGCTACTTTCACATAGGTTGAGAACCGCATAATATTAGCAGCTAATGATAAGCTAAACAGTGACCTCAGCAACACAGCCAGCTAATGTCAACCAACTAGTCACACTGGATAGTAAAGCAGAGGTAGAGGGTAAACATGGGAGTGTTCATTTAACAGTGTTTATTATACACACAAATCTGATCCAAAAGATGTATTACCAACGTGATGGTGATGATGATGATGATGATGATATGATGATGATAATGATGACTATATTAAATCTGTTATTATTATCTGTTATAATCTGGATTATTTTGTCTGTGCACAACACAATGTATAGACTGACATACAACACAACATTTACACCATGGTGTTCTTTGGTGTATCTTTATGTTTATTTGAAGGTAGTCCATGGATTTGAGGTAGGCTGAACAGTTACCGGCTATAGACCTACTGCATTAGGCTACACTCCTACAGCTGCATTCAGGGTAGAGGATGGCATAGGAAGGAATATGATGTTCTTCTGCCCTGGATAGTTGCCTAACCTAAACTCCTGACTCCTTTCACAATGACATTTCCTCACTTTATTCTGTAATGCATAGGGCGTGTTGTTATATGTCTCGTGCCTAACATGATGGTTCATGTGTAAATAAATACGTATATCTATGCCGGTGAATTTTGGCCAGTTTGCAAATTTGTGTACATTTTCCTGTGGATGACTCGGCTCGACCCAGACTGAATATTTCAAAATCAAAACGAATGACTTGCCAGTCTGCTTCTAGGCTATTGAATGGCGATGATTGATGTTTGGTGTATTTGGAATGGCTCAAGCTGAAGGGAGTGTGCCACTATGAGGGCCTGCTGTATGTTGAGACAGTGGTTTTTAAGAGTCCATTTTCTGCCTTTGATAAGATGTATAATCATCTACATATTTCTGATACTCTGGGACAAGGCTTAAAAGAGGCAACACTCCACCATGGTTAAACAGTGTAACCCCACTGGCTATGAGAGTTTCACTTGTTGGTCGTCCCACCGCCCCAGCCTGTTAGTTATGGGCCCCTTGCTTATGTTATTTTGCATTTTATGTTGTTTAAACTTCACTTAGTCTCTCTTCCCTTTCACAGAGTCTGAGATGCAGTTTTCTTTCTTTTTTGTGCTCTTTTCTCCTCATCCACCTTCTTGTTTTCTTTCTCTCCTCTGCTGCAGGTATCTCTTTAGATAGGGCATTTGGAAGAGGGGGGCACAGAACATTGACAGACTCGTCAAACAAACAAATGAGCACCAAAGACAAAAATGATTTACCAAAACAATTAGTTTGATTTATCAGTGTAAAAACGTTCTAATGTAATTCTGCCATGAATCCGAACCTAGACTACATGTAAGTTATCAGTACTTGTACCTGTAAGAGGGACAATTCCCTCTAGGTCTCTTGTTATTTCTCCAGTACGTTAATCTTTTTCTTCAGGCCGTGCTGCTTTCTTCCATTCATCTTCCTTGTCTTTCTTATCCTTTTTAGCCTGCCTGGTGCTCCTCTCTATCTCCAGCTGGGTGCTCTTGGCCAGGGTTAATCCCTCTTCTGGGTTAATCCGTTTTAGGGCTGCTAGGGCAATAGAACCCTTCTCTTTCTCCCACTCCATGAGTTGGGCCATGCTGCCTGCTTTTTGTGTTGCTGTCTTCCTCCACTGCCACTCTCAGCTGCCACCATGCGTCTCTCTCTTCCCACTCCTTCCCTTTCTCAGCTACAAGCATTCTGACTTTTTTCTCCATGATAGCTTTGTCTTTCTCTCTGGCCCCTCTCTCCATCTCTAGTCTTTCCTTTTTCATTTTATTCTGGCCCTCCTTTTGCTTTTCCTTCTCGACCATCTGGGTAACCCTCTCTACCTCCTCCTTATCCTCCTCCAACCCTTTTCTCATCATCTGGAAGGCCTCAATTTCCCTCTCAAACTCCTGTTTCCTCTTGTCAACATCCTTGCTGTCCCTGTCAACAAGTACTTGAGCCTGCTTAACCTTCGCTTCATCTTAATGGACTTTATCTGCCGACTATTTTTCCCCCCACCTGTTTCATCTTCTGCTGAAGCTCATTTCTTAAACTGTTGACGTTCTCTGAGGCCATCTCAATCACTTTCTTGCCCTTCTCAACCATTTCTCTCTCCTCCTCAAGCTCAACTGTCCTCTGCAGGATGTTCTCCCTCTCTCGCTTCAGCAGCTGCTTCATTTTCTCCATCTCCCTCAGAAGGTCATTCTCTCTTCTTCTAACCTTATTTATTTCCTCCATCAGGGCTCTCTCCATCTGTGTGGTCTCGTCCTTCTCCTTCTTCAACTCCAGATGATGCTCCTGTATTTTTGTCTTCCACTCCTCCTGATCCAGCCTCCTCTGTTCGGCCACCTACTCCCACATACGGCCCACTCTTGACTTCCTGGCAGGCTTCTCTTCCTGGTCGTCAGCCTGGAAGGCAGCTGCCTCCTTCCTCGCCATCTCCACGGTGTCAAGGGCGTCTCTAACTTTGTCAGTGTTACTGACCTATAGAAATAGACAGCTGTTTCATTGTCACACTTAACTCTTTCATGGTGAGCTATAGTAGCAGTAATTACCTAGAAACTATATTAAAATTGCAAAGATGTGAGATAATGATGATTTTACGTTCAGAAGTTTTTTTGTTGGCCATGTCCTCTCCTAGAAGTGCCTCTTGCTCAGCTCTCTTTAAAGAGAATGAGTAAAGGTTTTCATCAGTCTAGTTCCTCCAAATCATGGCTTACATTATTCATTATAGGACCCACTATAGGCATACAAATCAATCATATTTTCAAAAGCAATGTTAAAATGACAGAACATTCTTCTCTTCTGTCCTCCGAGATTTTCCACTCATGACTAGCCTATAACATACGAAAAAAATACAGAAATGTCTGTATGTCTGTCTGATATTGATATTTCTGCACTTACTTTGTCTATATCAAGAGTATATGTGGTGCTCTCTTCAGACTGACAGACAGAAGTGAATGATAATCGGAAAGCGCAATAATGTGATTGAGTCATTGAGAAAGTAGTGTTTGTGTTGTAGTGTTTATGTGAAAAAAGATTGTCTTCTTTGGACTCAAGAACTCTGTTCCGCGAGCCTCAACGCCACAACAGGTGCCATGGTTACCATGCGTAAACACGCGCGAGTCGACGTACCGAGAGCAGACTAGCCCAGAGTACTAAACGAGATGCCCAAAGCAAATTATAAAAAGCATATTTACAATTGGCCTAAATCTTACTTTTTACTGTGACCTAATCTCGAAAAGATGGATAATTTAGAAATAGGCATAGCGGAGCAACTGCAGCGAATACAAAAGAGAGATTTATTCCAGACATATTTTTACAAGATGGCAAGGAGAGCTTTCGGTCCAGCAAAATCAAGGGATAGGGTTATCATCGCGCCACCGATGCCCAAATTTAACTCGGGGCAAATACCTCCACACCAAGTTCCAACAAAAAGTTCTCTGCCGTTCAATGAGTCAGGAGCTGGGGACCGAAACAGGGGCGCTACGATGGCATCGATGACGGGGGTTGATGTCGCGAATCATCAAGATTGGATTAACCAAAGGAGGTGTTTTCGTCGAGATTTCGATAATATCGGAGATTTGACAAAGTGGATTAACAACAAGCCGACGGTCACTGAGCTTGAGATGTTGGTTCTGGAAAGAGAGAAAAAGGCGGAAAGGACGCCTACACCAGTCCCGCGTTTTTCTATGACACCTCCTGAGACCAAGGTAAATTATAATCGAGCTAGTCTAATGTTGCATGTTCTAGACTTATTCAACCTATTAAAACATATTTACTTAAATTAATATTTCCCTCTAGGCCCGCGCACGAGCCAACGCGACCCGTCCTCTGCAGCGGCCAAATGTCCCAAGAGCGCGCTTGGTACAATCCTCGCAGCGCGAGGTAAAGGACGTGAAAAGGTACCTCCGCACCTATGAGCTCCGACCCAGTGAGCTCGCCAAGCGGCTGGACCGGCAGGGCACGGGGAAATTCAGCAGAGAGGACCTCCGAGCTGTGTTTGAGAAGGTGGTGCTAAACATTCTTTATGATACACCAGAAATCTGAGTTAGCCTATATGTGTTTATTCACATTCATGCATCCATGTCAGGAGGGTATCCCGGTGGCCCCCGAGCGTCTGAAGGACCTGGTGTCCAGTCTGAGCGGCAGGGAGGGGGACGAGGTGACAGTGAGGGACCTGGCCGAGGGCATCACGGCCTGGAGTCAGGAGACAGAGAGAGGAGAGAGGGCCAGCCGGGGTATGTCAGAGAGAGGGGACCTGTTCCTGGATGGTGGCCTGGAGAGGGGGGCGAATAGAGGAGAGACAAGGAGAGTGAGGGGCAAGGAGCAACGTGCCTCCAGCCTCCCAGGTAAGAAGAACTCAACTCCCAAATGCCATCTTCATCCAAACTGCTATGGAATGAGACCTGCTGTGTGGTTTTGATTAAAGCCAGTCAGTTGCTTCACATGATCTGATTGAGCTGTGTGCTGTGTATTATTGTCAGGTAATGGTAATTGAAGAGTAAATGCAGTGCTTGAATGACATAGCCATCACCTACACTTCTCCACCTCTCCTCTTCCTCTTCCACTCCTGTTCCCTCCTCTCCTCTCCTCTCCTCTCCTCTCCTCTCCTCTCCTCTCCTCTCCTCTCCTCTCCTCTCCTCTCCTGTTAGGAAAGAGGGGCCTGGCAGGGAGTCGCGGTGCCCACCGTCTGTCCCACCCCAGCCCTGAGCTGTATCTGAAGACCCCCCTGTCCCTGGAGGATCAGGAAGAGCGGGTTCACATCCAGCAGCACCGCCGCTCCAGGAGGACGGTGAGGGGAGTGATGGGGGGGGGGGGGGGGTGGGGGGGGGTGGGGGGGTGGGGGGGGGTGGGGGGGTTCAAACCCATGGTTCTCCCATGTGGAAGACCTAAACATCTACTATTTCGACCAAGAGGACATCCTCAAGGAAATAAATGTTAATTCTATGATAGAATTCCTCCCACCCATAAGAGTTGAAGATCAAAATCTCTCCCCGGGCATTTTCTTCATAGAAATGTATAGCCTAGATATGAAAGTATAGAAATGTATAGCCTAGATATGAAAGTATAGAAATGTCTCTGATGCCCTCTGACCCTGTTTACAGGACGGTATGCAGGATGAGGAAGTGCTGGCCATCATGAGGACGGTCTGTATAGGGGACCCCACCCAGGACGCCCACTCCCACCCGTCCTCTCTGGGCGGGGACACGGGCCGTGCCGTGGACAAGTTCAGGAGGCAGTGTCTGGGAGAGTACCTGGACTCACTGGACCAGTGTCATACCAAGGGGGTCACGGTCAACCAGTCCACTCTGGAGAGAGGTGATACTGAAACATAGTACACATAGTATGTGCAAATAGTCCAGCATCTATACACATGCATAAACACTCGGACTGCACAGATACACCGAAGCAATGACCTATACCGTATACAGTATTATGTTACTCTGGCACATTCAAACAAATTGCGTGTGTGTGCGTGTGTGTGTGTGTGTGTGTGTGTGCATGCGTGCGTGCGTGCGTGCGTGCGTGCGTGTGTGTTCGTGTGTGTCCGTCCTGCTCCTCAGTGCTGCTGCACCCAGGGGACCATGTCCTGGGAGGTCTTGAGTGTCCTGTGCTGAGGCAGGTGGGGTCCAGCCCCCTGCCAGGGTGCGGGGGCCGTCTCAGGGGCTGGATCAATTTGAACAGCAGCAGCAGCCCTCCACGGGAGGAGAAGGAGGTGGAGGAGGCTGGCCTGGAGGAAGTGGCTGCTCCACACCAAGTTGGCAAGGAGACGTGAGTAGTGGCTTCAGTCACCTGCACATCCACTTCCAGATATACAGGTCATGTTATTACACACACATACAGTATGTTACTTTAATGTAACACACCCTCTCCCCTGTGTATGCTAATGTGTGTGTGTGTGTGTGTGTGTGTGTGTGTGTGTGTGTGTGTGTGTGTGTGTGTGTGTGTGTGTGTGTGTGTGTGTGTGTGTGTGTGTGTGTACGTCCTCCACTGGCTAGGCCTGTGTACCCCTCCCACAGGTCTGTGCGGCATGGGCCCAAGGCGATAATGTTGTCGACAGATCGTGCCAAGGTCAGACATAAAACAGAGTGCTGGCTGACGAGGGAGGAGTACGCCCAGATGACCAGGTAACGATGTCACATCCTCCTCTGTTACTATGGCAAGCAGCCAGCGACAGTAGCCTTGGCAACATCGACAACATCACATTGGGATTTGTGGTTGTGTGGTTTTCAACATTCTGTCTTGGGCACTATGGGAAGAGTGGTTGCTATGGAAATATGTCGACAGGTCGATGGTTGTGTGTAATGATTGTGTCAGATTTATATGACATCACGTGTCATTGTGACGGGCTGGGTCAAACCTGGGTCTCCCAGGTGACAGACCCAAGCGTCTACCATGAGGCCGAGAGGACATCCTCAAGTTCTGAGAGCGACGCTTGAGTTTGCATGTCTCAGGCAGGGCTACAATACCTCATCACTAGAGTGAGATTCCAAATCACCCCTGCTACATAATGTGTGCTTTGTGTTTGGATCAGGAACATGATGAAGCCGTCCTGTCGCCGTGCCGACCCTAATGCATTCTGGCCCGGTCAGGATAATCACGTCAGATTGTACCTGCCCAGCACGGAGATCACTCCTGAGGGAGTCCTCTTTGAGCACATTGTCCGCTCCCCGGCCCCAAGTCCAGGAAACTGGCCCGTCAACGACAGAGGATACTCTACCTCAGGAGACATCGATGGGCACAAGGCCTACATCCTGTAGAGCTCTTTACTCCATGTTGAAGTTCAGTCAAATTCAAGTGTCTTGGCTCTTACCTATATGTCGTTGAGTTTATTTTGTCTGTAAAGGTAATAAAGACTAACCCTGAAAACAAAACAAACTTTTTTTAGTGTCTGATGCTCTCACTTTCTCTACCGCTATTGCGCGTATTTAAGTGTAGCGGCTCCTTTAAGATAAGCGTCAGTGTAAATGAACTTGAACTGCACTGCGCTGACGTAAGGGACTTGGAGAGTTTGGTGTACAGTATACCGAGGGCGCAGGCGAAGAGAATAACGGAGAAGAGGGACCGGACTGCCGACTACTCAATCACAGTTTTATTTGGCCAGTCGTTTTATAGGATACATTTGCGCGTTTTGGTTGAATCCTTGGAATCTGGACATCCGTAAATAAGTAATATGTGCTTTAATGCATTCATATGATCAATTGTGATAATATGTTGACGTAGGCTATAATTCAACTGTATTGAAAACAAGTGATAACAAATCTATAACAATGAGCCTAGTTTGGTGTACAAAAGGCTTCACTGCACTATTCTAGTTGTGTTCGCTGGAAACTATTTTGTGAATAATGTGCCAATGTAATTGAGAGCGATTCCTCGAAAGAGGCAACCAGTGGCAACGCTCTTCACTGTGGTCTTTGACCAAATGATCATGATTAGCCTAATAGATGATTAGCAAAAACAAAAACAAAAAAACAATCCGAAGCGCAAGAATTGGGAAAACATTTTATGTCGGAGGAAGATGACAGGCTTTCAGAACTGAGCGGGTCAGTCAAAAGGAAAGTAACGGGCCTTGACCGGACATTGGCCGAGGCGTGGACGGGGTGACAGTCTGTGTCCGCAGACAGCAGCCTTCAGAAGAGGTGTATAGGTCATCTGTACACCAAGAGACATATATTGAGCCATGCATCATAATGGTAACGGGGAGGAGATGCAGCCGGCGAACCAATCCGACCCTGAGCTCCAGGGGACGCCGAGTGGCAGCGGCTCGATCAGCCCAGGGAGTGACACCGTTAGCACACATTTCGAACTGTCCGCTCATCCAAAACTGGAGTTCAAACGCAACGCAGTCACTGAAGACTACAAAATAACATCTCAAGTACTGGGACTGGGTATCAACGGCAAAGTTCTGCAATGCTACTGCAAGAAATCAGGCGAGCAATGTGCGCTGAAGGTATTTGTGTGTGTGGTGTGTGTGTGTGTGTGTGTGTGTGTGTGTGTGTGTGTGTGTGTGTGTGTGTGTGTGTGTGTGTGTGAGAGAGAGAGAGCCAAGTGCCGCTAGATGTGGTCCTTTCTTTCTCATAGAGGCGTATGGGCTACTTGAGGATGTCTTTGCACTGGTGTTGATACAGAGGAGAACATTCATAAATTATTCATCGCTACTCCTCCTCAGTCTCTCTCATCCCTCGTATGTGGTTTGATGCCAGTGGGACCTCTCCTTTGTTTGGGATTCCTTCTTACAGGGCTCGTGTCAGTGTCACTGGTTCAGGTGTCAATGGTTCGGGTTGCCAGTGACATCCCAAACCATTCTTTCTCACTATCTATCTCTATGACTCTCCCTCCCCCCCACCTGTCACTCTCTCTCTCTCCCTTTCTCTCTCTTTCTTTTCTATCTATGTTGCCAGTGACAACCAGGTATAGGTTTTGCAGCATTTGGTTAATGTTATGTATACACTACAGTAGGTGAGGGGTGAGCAGAGGTTCATTGTCACCTGACTTTCTTCCACTTCCCTTCTCTGCTACTGTATCCACAAACAAGAGGAAGTGTATTGAACTGATCATATAAAGAGATCAGTGCTCTCTCGCTCTCTCTCTTTCTTTTCTCTCTCTCTCTTTCTCTTTCTTTCTCTGTGTCTCTCTCACTTAACCCCCCCTTGTCTCTTTCTTTCTCACTATCTATCTCTATCTATCTCTCTCTTTCTCTCTGTCTTTTTTCAATCTATCTCTATCTATCCCCTTTCTCTCTCTCTCTCTCTCTCTCTCTCTCTCTCTCTCTCTCTCTCTCTCTCTCCCTCTCCCTCTCTCACCGCCAGCAGTGATCTTTAAGCTAACTCTATTAGTGATCGTCTACAGACAGGGGATGCGTCTGGAGACAGTGATGCGCTGTCTGGGACCTTGTCTGACTCAGAGGGTCTGCTGTGTGTGGCAGTGGTCATTGTCGTGTTGTGTTGGACAATGGCTCACTCTGTGTCTGCTCCCATCTGTCTTCCATCTCCCCAAGTCCTGTCAGGGTATGAGGATGTTCTTCTGACTACATGTTGAGTGTTCCATTCTGTACTTTGAAGGTCAACCACTGGAATAATAAACAACAATATTGACAAATGGGCGTTAAGTTGGTGTTCTTCAGAGCCTGTAAAAGCCGGCTGTAGCCGGTGCGGCCGGCAGTCGATTCTTGTGAAGACAGAACCGAACGGGAAGAGAAACCGGCCATGTTGTCATCGGAACAGTCACATCATGAATAATAGTTGATTGCTATTGTTTTTCCAGTGAGACCAAAGAGAGCTGAATGAAATGTGATGAGGTGGGATCAGCTTGCCCACATGTATTTGTGTGTAATGCTGTGCTGTGCCGCTAGTTTTTATGTTGTGCACAGTGCTAGGTCCTGGTGTTAGGTTACTCCTTTATAAACCTGCCTCCTCCTCCTCCTCCTCCTCCTGATAGAGGCTCATTTCTCTAGCTGTGGGTGTAGTAGGTAATGGGATCCCTCCCACCCCTTTATCCAATCCCCATGCAAGGTTACGGGTACAGTACAGCTGTAAATGTGCTCCTGGAATGCAGTACTCATTCTAAAAGCCCCCCAAGGGACACCCCTGCCAAGCAAATGAATATGAATGATGGCTGATTGGATTTGGGCTGATGGAATCAGTGACGTGACTGTGTGTGTGTGTGTGTGTGTGTGTGTGTGTGTGTGTGTGTGTGTGTGTGTGTGTGTGTGTGTGTGTGTGTGGGTGTGTGTGTGGGTGTGTGTATGTGTGTGTATGTGTGTGTCTGAGAGAGAGAGAGAGAGAGAGCAAGAGAGCTGTAGGACTGTAATGAATCACAGCCAGGGCTTTTAACCTGATTGAAGCCCCTTGGTCCTTGATCGATTCTTAAACCTGCGTGAGTGTTAGTAAACTTCAGGCAACAAGCATATCCAAACACATGAAGTACAAACACATTCCCACATTTTCAGTGCAGATGCAAGCCTCATCCATCATCATATTCAATCAGAGGTAAACAGCCTCTCTAAACCTTTTCATTATCACATCTGCAGTACTTTCTCTTTCTCTCTCCTTCCTTCCTCTTCCTCTTCCTCCTCCTCCTCCCCTTCTCCTTGGGGGTGGGGGGGGCAGATCCTGTATGACAGCCCCAAAGCGCGGCGAGAAGTGGAGCTGCATTGGCGTGTGTCCGGTGGGCCGTACATCGTCCGGATCCTCAGCCTGTATGAGAACTTCCACCAGGGAAAGAAATGCCTGCTCATCATCATGGAGTGGTGAGGACTACCAGGACTACATAGACCACAATACACCTCTGCGGCCCTGTCAGAGTCAGAGATGAGCTCATGTGTTTGATATGTCCTCTCTGTTTTTCCTGATTCATTCATTCATTCTGTGTTTTATGAATTCATTTATAAACCTTTACAAAGGAGCGTCTAAACATGTGTCCCTGCTGTTCCTTCATGGTTATCGTGTTCTGGCCCTGTAGATTGAGCCCAACTCATTACCCAGTAATTGCCGAAGCACAATGTTAGCCTTGTTGGCAAGGACATAATTGCAATCTCTGGCTTTGTTGAGAAGTCTCGCTGCAGACCTCTGATCTGTGGCTCTTATTGTTTCTGCCTCTCAGCATGGAGGGAGGGGAGCTCTTCAGTCGTATACAGGCCCGAGGGGACCAGGCTTTCACGGAGAGAGGTGAGTTATGATGGAGTTTAATGGTCCATGGTTGTTCACACTGCTGCTCTATGATTTATAATACTACAGTGCGGGCCCTGTGCTGTATGCTCTGTGTTGATCAGATCCCTATTTTGGCATGTCTCTCCACCAGAGGTTTCAGAGATCATGAGGGACATAGGCACAGCCATCGAATACCTGCACCACATGGATATAGCCCACAGAGATGTGAAGGTAGGTCAGCTCTCAAACAGACGTCACACACAGACATGTGGTTCTTTCACCTGTCACTCACAGATACAAAGCTTCAGATAGATATGAAGCGAAGACAGGTTTTCACTTGAACCCTGGGGGCTGAAGTGGTGATGTCTTGAGTGAGTCTCTTCTCAACCTGATTCGCTTTCTTTCTCTCTCTCTTTGTCTCACACACACACACACACACACATACACCTCTCTCTCTCTCTCTCTCACACACACACACACCCTTCTTTCTCTCTCTTTCTCTCACACACACACACACACACACACACACACACACACACACACACACACACACACTCACTCCACAGCCTGAAAATCTGCTCTACACCACCAAGGAGAGCAACGCAGTGCTGAAGTTGACTGACTTTGGCTTTGCCAAGGAGACAACCTTGCACAAGTCCCTCCAGACACCCTGTTACACCCCGTACTATGTCGGTGAGTGTTGCCTCTTTTGCACCGATGGTGGGTGATTTTCCTGCCACAATATTGACATTGGATGGGTGTGCATAACCAATGAGTCTACACTTAATTTTACTGAGGTCTTTTTTCTTTATGCTAAGAAGCTCATATTTGCACCAATCCGGACATACAGAAATAATGGCATGCTTTTGTCAAATGTGTCTTTGCCTCTCTCATGTGTGTCTATGTCTGTCTGTCTGTCTGTCTGTCTGTCTGTCTGTCTGTCTGTCAGCCCCTGAGGTGCTTGGGCCAGAGAAATATGACAAGTCATGTGACATGTGGTCTCTGGGCGTAATCATGTACATCCTGTGAGTACTGAGTGTGTGTGTGTGTGTGTGTGTGTGTGTGTGTGTGAGTGTGTGTGTGTGTGAGTGTGTGTGTGTGTGTGTGTGTGTGTGTGTGTGTGTGTGTGTGTGTGTGTGTGTGTGTGTGTGTATGAGTATGTTAGAATCAGATCACAAGCTTCACTTTCGCTTTCCTTCCTTTTCTTATCTCTATCTTTCTTTTTTTAAGTCTCTCAGCTCAACATTGTCCATCGGTCCTCCCTCTCTCCCTTTCTCCTCCTTGTGTATGAATGACTGTTATGATGAATGTCCTATGGGAGTGTGTATAGCTGGTGTAACACCGTCTTTATAGTCATATGCAACTGCAGCTACTCCTGTGCTCCTCTAGCCTCGTGTGTATGCTACCTCTAGCCTCGTGTGTATGCTACCTCTAGCCTCGTGTGTATGCTACCTCTAGCCTCGTGTGTATGCTACCTCTAGCCTCGTGTGTATGCTACCTCTAGCCTCGTGTGTATGCTACCTCTAGCCTCGTGTGTATGCTACCTCTAGCCTCGTGTGTATATGTATGTGTGACTGTGTGTTGTCCAGAAGGTTGGTTCCGGCTGGAAAAAGAATCCCTATTTCTATCCTATCCTATGCTGTTCTGTTCTATTCTATTCTATTCTATTCTATTCTATTCTATTCTATTCTATTCTATTCTATTCTATTCTATTCTAGTCTATTCTAGTCTAGTCTAGTCTATTCTATTCTATGAATGTGTGCTGTGTTCTCCAGGCTTTGTGGGTTCCCTCCGTTCTACTCCAACACAGGCCAGGCCATCTCTCCAGGGATGAAGCAGAGAATCAGGATGGGCCAGTATCAGTTCCCCAACCCAGAGTGGGCCGAGGTGTCTGAGGAAGGTCTGTCCACTGATTACTACTGTACATGGGTTTGGGTTGGAGTGGGATAGAGTGGACTTAGAAGACTGATGGACTGGACCAAGTATGGTTTCAGTTTAAGGGATGTTTTTTTTAGGGTCAGGATAAGGGTTGAGTAGCACTGAACTACACAAGTCTTTCAGTTTTTTTTTTACGATTTTAAATCATTGGTTAGGGATGGGTAGGTCTTGATGTACATCTTTAAACTGTCTAGTTTGTCTGATATTCTGGTTTTATTTGCTCCACTTTCATGACCTCCCCGTGTGCAGCCAAACAGTTGATCAACCAGCTGCTGAAGACAGACCCCAACGAGAGGATGAGCATTGGCCAGTTCATGAACCACCCCTGGATCAATGTAGGTACCTCCATCTACCGCGAACGATGTGTTAGCCTTGTGGATGCGTTAGCCTCGTTAGCCTTGTTAGCCTTGTGGATACAGCATGAGCACGGTGTCACTGGCTCTTGTTAACTCATGGTGTTTTGATATGACAGCAATCGATGGTGGTCCCACCGACTCCTCTGCACACCTCTCGCGTTCTGACGGAGGAGAGAGAGCTGTGGGACGATGTCAAGGTGAGAGCTGTAAAACACTGTTCTCTCTCAGAACAACAGACTTCCAACCAACCACAGTAGCCTACCAATCAAAATGGCAGGCAGCTGAAAGGATCATATATTCAATGCTTTCAAAACGATCATGACCAGCCTTTCAAAATTCTCCCTTTCCGCTGTAACACTGAACAGCCAGTAGGTGGAGGTAAAGCATTAGTTTTAGATTTATACAGTAACCTCCCCTCATGTTGTTGCTCTGGCTACAGGAGGAGATGACCAGTGCTCTGGCCACCATGCGTGTGGACTATGACCAGGTGATGATCAAAGACTTGGATACGTCCAACAACTCCCTGCTACAAAAGAGACGCAAGAGACCTGCTCCTGGAGCCGCCGAGGAAGGAGAGGGAGGAGGAGAAGGAGGAGGAGGAGGAGGAGGAGGGGATGTAGGAGGAGGAGGAGGAGGAGGAGGGGGAGGAGGAGGAGGAGGAGGAGGGGGAGGAGGAGATGGAGGAGGAGGAGCGGTTTGTAACAGCCAGTGAGAAGGAGGGGAGTGTTATTACCATATTGGACAAGAGGAGTGTAATGGGACCCTTTGGAGGATGAGATGGCAGCACTCTGCCCCCTATTGGCAACAGTCAGTATGACATGAGACTAAGGCTTAGAAGAGACGTTTGTCTCCTCTTATCCTTTACTCTTTCCAGCACCAGCACATATGAGATCAATTACATTGTTGCTTTTCATTTGCAGATACTGCTGTCATTTTTCTTTCCTGGTACTATTTTAATGAAATAAAGGTTTGTTTTGATGATGTTTGTGTCGCCTTATTTTGCTCTATATCTATGTTCTGTATGTCCATATGGTTGCACATGTGATTAGACCCAAGTGTGTCTACCATTAGGCTAAGAGGACATCCTTATGGTCTGAGGGCGACAGTTACGTTTATATGTCTCAGGCAGGGCTACCTCATCACAGGAGCATGATTCCAACCTCCACTACACACCAGTCATGATTCCAACCTCCACTACACACCAGTCATGATTCCAACCTCCACTACACACCAGTCATGATTCCCACCTCCACTACACACCAGTCATGATTCCAACCTCCACTACACACCAGTCATAATTCCCACCTCCACTACACACCAGTCTGTGTGTCTGAATGCTAAGTCATGACAAACAAGTCTTCCACTAAAAAACACACACGTTATTAAAGGGGACCTGTAGCTGGGTCCCTAATAACACATGCCTCAGCCGCACAGCATCGCACAAACAACCATGCATAAATACATATTCACAGATTTGCATAAGGAAGTGCAGTAGCCTACTAAATGAAAGCACTGTACGTTATACAGTACCATTTGGAAAAGTGTAAGAGCAATTTGCACACAGTGAATTTATTTTTCAGCTCGATCAAGCTCAGGTAGACCGAGTGTGTGGAGCATAGACAGATAGGATAAACTGAACTAGACAGATACAGTAGTCATTTGAAAAGAAAGAGTAGGACCTTGGAGAAAAGAGGGAGCGAGGGATGGCCAGCAATATGGGATGTGGATGTCGGGTGTTTAGTGAACTGCTCTCGGCCCGGGAGAATGCCCTGCTCTTCTCTTTACTCGGACCCCAGTGTAAGGTACAGTCTATATCCCCTGAGTGTTACTTCACCCGCATATTGTCTGAGGCATCTGAACACCTCTTTTACTCTATCTGCAACCCCTCTTTGCATTTCTACCTTCTCATACTTTAATTTCTTTCTCGTCTGATGGTGGTTAATAAGGTGTGTTTTATTTTCCCTCAAGTGGTTGTGTGCCAGCCAACCCCACTGTATACAGTGCCTTGGGAAAGTATTCAGACCCCTTCACTTTTTACACATTTTGTTGTGTTATAGACTCAATTTAAAATGGATTAAATTAAAAGAATTTGCCATCAAATTACCCCAGAATGACAAAGCGAAAACACGTTTTTTGAAATTTCAGTACCCTTATTAAAATTGAAATACAGAAATACCTCATGTACAAGTTTTCCATGTATCAGTATTCAGACCCAATGCTATGACACTCTTAAAATGCAAAAATGTCATCAACAAATCACGAGTTGAATTGAGTCCATCTTAATGCAAGGATAATATTTCATGTCATTTTGGAATTAATATCTTTGTTTTTTATGGCAAATTGTTTTAATTTAATCCATTTTAAGTTGAGTCTATAGCACAACAAAATGTGTAAAAAGTGAAGGGGTCTGAATACTTTCCCAAGGCACTGTATATATTATACTGTGTATACTGCCCTGCTAAGCAGTAGGAAATGGTGAGGGTTAGGCATTTTTTGTTCTTTTGGCTCTATACTCCAAAAGATTGGATTTGAAATCAAACAATTACCATGAGGTTAAAGTAGAGATTCTCGCTTTTATTTGATGGTATTTGTGTAAATATTGGTTTCACCATTTAGAAATGACAACACTTTTTATACATAGTCCCCCTATTTTAGGGTACCAAATGTAATGGGACAACTGGCTTGACAGGGTTTTCTGGTTAGTCAGACGTGTTCTGTCATTTGTTTTGGCATAAGAGAGTTGTCATTGTGACCAAAGAGGTGTCAATGAAAGTCAAAGAGGCCATTATTTGGCCTAACCTGAAACATAGACAAACCCTTAGGCTTGCCAAAATTAACTGTTTGGAACATCATTAAAACAAATTAGGTGGCTGGGCTAATAAAAAATAAATAAAATAATAATAATAAATATAATAAATAAATACAAGCATAAACTGGAGAGGGAATATGATATACAACAACTATATCTGGCAAAATCAACATGATGAATAGGGATTTGGAGAGAGACACCTTTAATTCAGTACCTATGTTCTTTGGCTGTGTTTGAATAATCCGACATATTGATGCTGTTTATTTTCCTGATGAGGTATTCTTCCCAGTTATCAGTCCTTTGATCGTACGGGTAAACAAAACCTTGTAAGGGAACAGGCTGTGTGTGAGGGCAGAGGACAGAGGGGCTGATTTGTTTATGGTTAACATGAGGTCTCTGTTTTGGATACCACAACACAAGCCAGCAATCACACCATTTCACGTCACATAACCTGACAGGGATACAGGGCTACAGCAATGTAACGAGACAATGATAAAGGTTATTCATAACCGTTATTCATGATAAAGGTCTTTCATGTTTCAATGACATGTTCTCTTTCATGTTCTCTCTCATCTATCATAGCATGGATTTCCGCATCTGTTTTTATATTCTGTGACATGAGCATTTCACCTGAGACCATATCGATGACCTGTGACTATGTTCCTGATAGTGTGTCTAACGGGTTGTGCGTGTTTCAGGCGGTGGCTTCAGCGGTAGCCCAGGTGTTTGTGGCCACCGAGCCAGGGCCGGGGGGGCTGGTGTGGCAGCGTGGGGGCTGTGGGGTGGTGTGTCTGGTCAAAGACTACACACTGTGCTCCTACTTCCTGCGTCTCTACTGTGTAAAGGTCAGAAGAAGCACAGCCAACATGAGACAACAGCTAGACTAGAGGAAGAGTTATTGTTGTCTCTCTCTCTCTCTCTCTATCTCTCTCTATCCCCCATCCCTCTTTCTTTATTTCTCAAACAAAACATAGAATGTCTTCCAACTTGTGCTGATAAGACTTGCTTATTTATTTATGAACACGTTCTTAGAGTGAGAGACTTCCAGTACTGTGCATAAATAAAGTATTTTTCCATGAGAGCTTTTGTCCCTGGTTTACAAGCAGGAAATGCCTTTTGACCTCTGGCAATATACTAAGTTGTCCTGTTTATCCAGTCCCAATAGAGCAGGAGTGTGTGTGTGTATGTGTGTGTGTGTGTGTGTGTGTGTGTGTGTGTGTGTGTGTGTGTGTGTGTGTGTGTGTATACGTGCATGCTTGCATGTGAGTGTGCATCTGCATTTGCTTCCTTATGTCAGAGTTTTCCTTTATCTTGATCATTCACCCATAAACACTGTTCTAAGGACAGTTTAGCATTTTAATTTAAATGGTTTAACTTTTTTTTTTTTTTTTTTAGCTTTTGTGTTGGTGGGTGTGTTTCCTTTGTTTCCATATTTCTGTCGACTCAAAACCCTAATTCACACAACGGAGCCGAACTGAGTTTACCAGACCTGAGCTGTACTGGCCTAGCCTGCTTACACATCCACCACAGTTGCTGAAACTCTCCTGGAAAGGACAATGTGAAAGGACAATGTGAAAGGATAATACCCCAGCCAGCAGAGCATGGTTCTGGTTGGCCCTGTAGAGTGTAAAGCCCCTTAGATGCTTTCTCCAACAACACCTTCACAAACACTTAAAACAATGTTTTATCACTGAATATGACTAACTAATATAAAACTTCTAATCTCCTCTCTTTCTTATTCCCCTTATACCCAGCGTGCGAAGGTTCTATGGGAACAGGAGATATACAGTCCATTTGAGTACACTGCACCCCGCCCTTTTTTCCATACCTTCCCGGCAGACGTAGGTGACAGAGCCACACCACAGGGGATCTCTCTGAAACATTCCACCCTGACACCTTGGCCCTGACATAACCATAATGACCACAACAACAACACCACTACCACCCACAGAATAGTTCTGAAGACCACACACACACACGCACCCACACACCCCCACACCCACACCCACACCCATACACACACACACACACACACACACACAAACACATACACCTGTAACCACTTACGAGAGTAGAGGTTGCTATTAACCCTGTGTCCTTAATGAGGTTGTGTGTTAACTGGACTGGTACTAGACTGGTGTGTCTGCCTTTGGGACATGCATTCGGTATTGTCTCTAAAAAGGTTTTGGTCATATTAGCACAGGCCCTCTACAGGTTGTGGGTATGTTTTAGCCCTGAACAGCCTCACACACTGACTGTGTTTGTGCAGGACTGCCAGGCAGGTCTGAACTTTGCAGACGAGGCAGAGGCAGAGAGGTTCCGCACAGAAATGGAAAGACGGATCCAAAAAGCCCAAGGTTTGGAGAACACACACGCACAGGCACAGGCACAGGCACAGGCACACGCACGCACACACACACACACACACACACACACACACACACACTCTTTCCTTAACTTTTCAAAATATTACCTCATAACACCCCCTGCACTCACACCCTCATCCCCAACCATCAAATCATATCTATATCAACATTTGTTTGCTCTTTCTCTTGCTAGCCTCAGGTCAGTCCTCAGGTCAGTCCTCAGGTCAGTCCTCAGGTCAGTCCACTTCTCCTTCACTGCCTCCCTCTATTCTTTCTATATCTCCATATCTCCTTCCATCATTCATTCTAATTCCTCTGTCTTACTCTTTCTCACTCTGTCTATTTGTGGATCAGTTTTTTTTTTCTTTCTCTCCCTTTTCCCCTCTCTCTTTCTCTCTCTCCCCCTCTGTCTCTTGCACTCCCAGACAGAACAAGTCGGTGGACTCAGACGACCCATGCTGACAGTGAGGTCGACTCTGCAGGCCATGACGGCACACAGGAGCAGCACCCGGCCAAATCTGAGATCAGTGCTCCCACTGCGGCAGAGTGAGGAACACATCTGATTCCGCACACACTGGGCCTAAGACACACTCACCTATCACCATTCCTATGAACATTCTGTGATGCATGGGAGGCTGGTGGAGAGAGACATTGGAGTAGTACAGGCTTGTTGTAACGGAACGAACGGAATGAGGAACGGTATCGAACGCATAACAAACTATGTGTTTGATACCATTCCTCACCCCATTCCATCCTTTCCAATGAGCCCGTTCTCTAATATTTCTCCCCCCACCCCTCGCCTCCACTGTGATGATACGGAAGGAAAAGTGACAAGACTGCATCTGTGGTTTAGTCTTGTCTCTGTTGTTCCCCACAGACAGAAACCCCTGGTGGACTGGGACCCAAAGGAAGGCTTCAGTGTGAGCACAGCGTCATCAATGACAATCAATCACTTGGCGTAGCAAAGTGTCATGGCGTAATTCATATCACTGTCACAACATATCTATATATACCTGCCTTAATCCTACTTATTTCACCGTGCCGACATAAAATGTTACAATGCCACTGTAATGACACACTTATCATCATCATTCTTGTTCACTGTCTCCCCCCTGTGTGCAGTCTGGTGACCTCCACCCCTCCCTGAAGAAGCTCCTCAGATGGGCGACCCTGAGCGAGGCGGATCTAAGGGATAGACACACCTCTGAGGTCGTCCACTCCATTATTGATGGTCATGGGGGACTGGAGGCGGTGCGCAAGGAGACGAAGAACAGAGGTATGGCTGCTGGCCAGGAGGGCTCCTGTGTTCTTGCATTCCAGGCTTCTCTCAACTCTCAGGCACACAGCTGTTAAAAGAAACTACAGTACATTCATACATACATGCATATATACATACATACAGGGGACGTACATTCATACAGGGACCATACATTCATACAGGGACCATATACAGTACATACATACAGGGACCATAGATACATACAGGGACCATATACGGTACATACATACAGGGACCATTGATACATACAGGGACCATATACGGTACATACATACAGGGACCATTGATACATACAGGGACCATATACGGTACATACATACAGGGACCATTGATACATACAGGGACCATATACGGTACATACATACAGGGACCATAGATACATACAGGGACCATATACGGTACATACATACAGGGACCATAGATACATACAGGGCCAGACACAGATCAACAAAATGTGTCTTGAACAGTTAAAAGTGATGCTACACAGTAGATTTGCCTCTGTGTCTCTCACAGGTCCAGCATCTCAGACCTTACCTCGGTCTGCATCAGTGTCCCTCTCCCTGGCCCTGAAGAAAGGCCCTTTGCCACCAATTCCCTCCCTCACCAGCAGTGCTACTACCTTCCAGCATGTCCCCAAGGGCCTGAACACAAGGCCCCTGCCCTCCTGGGTCCCCTCACCTCCCTCTCTACCAGCTCCCCCTCCACCTGTGAGGGTCAAAAAGAGCATCAGTTTCAAACCGGTAACAGGACTGTGACATGGCATGGTGTGTGTGTGTGTGTGTGTGTGTGTGTGTGTGTGTGTGTGTGTGTGTGTGTGTGTGTGTGTGTGTGTGTGTGTGTGTGTGAGTAAGATTATTTGTACTTCAATGTTTCATTATGAATCCAAATAAAGTCATCAAAATGTGTGTTTGTGTGTTTATTGTAATAGGTGAGCTCACCTTCAGCTGTGGAGTCTGACCTTATCCTGACAGCATTGAGAGAGGCATTCAGGAACAGTCTCAGTCTCCTGCATCATACAGGTGAATTAGTCTCACCTCACAACCGTCCTCTCTCCCCTGTCCCCCTCTTCTCATAACCTGTCCTGTCCTGTCCTGTCCTGGCCTGGTCTGTCCTGTTAGCTCAGCCTGGGGTAACAGAGGTGACAGTGAGGTCAGTCCTGTTATACAACTCTTCTCAGCTCATCTCTGTTATCAATATACTGTATCTACTCCACTGCAGGTGATACCGAAGGCCATTTGGAGCAAGATTCTTATGACCTCGGGGTGAGGCTGAAATATCAGCACAGTGGTGGAGAACCTGGAAACACCGATTTAGATCTTTGAACCTCAAAACTTAACTTGCTTTTTAATGTATCTTCACAAACTTTTGTTCGCAGAAGAAGGCTAGTAAATATCTTGCCAATTAAAGCTGTGTCATGAAAAGCCCTCTTCACTCAAAGCAGAGGTTTGTGTGTGTACGTGCGCGCATGTTCGTGTGTGTGGGAGGGAGGGGAGGGGCGAGGGCATGACCTGAGATTATGGGAGGTTTTCAAACAATAAACAAAAGAGTCATGCTTCCATTCTAATTGTGGTTCAGAACTGAAACAGCACAAAAAAAAGAAAAGAAAAGAAAAGTGGAGATACGACGCAGTGATAGCATTTCTGCGTGTCCACTCTTTTCCTTGTTTTGGTTGCTGCATCTGCTGTGCGCGCTCCCATGCAAGAGAGTCGAGCCTCCAAGCTTCATTTCATTTAGTGTGAGCGCGGCGTAGAGACGCACTCTCTGAGCGAAACACACCACCACCACCGCTGGCGTCCAACACCTTCAATCCTGGACCATGAGGGGTTCTTGTCGCCCACTAAGCACGCGAGACAGGTCAGGTAGGCTTCAACACCGATCAAGTCGAGCACGGCTAATTGTGTTCATTGCCAGTTTGTCATTTCATGGTTGGATGCGATGAGTGAGTTGGAACGAGGACGTGCAGCAGCTCGAGTGTGTATGTATGTATGTATGTGTGTGTGTGTGTGTGGGGCTAGCTAACGCACGGCGGAGGAAGTAAACAAGCTCGTCACGTAGGCAAGGTCCAGAAAACAGTTCCCTTTTTCCCTCCGGAGGTCATTTTTAAAAAGCGATGTCAACGCAGGTGTCGAGGAGGCTACAAGCGAATGTTTTAGAGAAGCAAATGTAAGTTTGAGTGTTTGCAAAGGCCGTCGCTAGTTCTCCTGCCTGTTAGCATCACAGTCTGGCTAGCTGTGCCAGCGATAGTGTCCAGTGGTTACATGTTGCGCCAACATGAATGATTTCTTTAGATTCAGACATGTGCAGGGCTGTAATGGACACCCCCATTTGAATGAGATACGGTGCATTTAAAGCTGTCGACAACTGGGGATATGGAATCGATGTTTAGGATTGTTTTGTTCATGGTGGAAGAAACAGCTTCAAACTGATGTCAAATATGTTGTTTATTCCTTGCCCTGCACCCCAGGCTCTTGAATTGACAGCTGCTGGAAAAATAGACCAAAAAATGGTAGCTTAATAGCAAGAGATCAGCTGGGAGCAGCAGCCTGTTGAGGGCAAGCTTTTGATGCTTTTTATGTCGAGGTTTTTGCTCCTGGGAATATTTAGTTGTTTTTAGACGTTGCCAGTTTTTAATAGATTGGATCTTCTTTTTTTTAAAGCCAGTCTTTGTTACAGGTTGCTGTGATTGTTAGTGGCTCCATCTCATGGTCCATCTGCCTGTCAGATGCTACATTTCAGATGCTCAGATGTTTGTGTGCAGTAATGTCAATTGTTAAGCAATGTGCATTGGTTTTGAAACCCTTGGGGAAACTACAGCCAGTGCAGCTTGCAGGAGAGGCAGCTGGCCCTGCTGGCATCCAACCTCCTTTCATATCACACAGGCTTAACTCACCATTTCCTGTTACAAAATCACTAGAGGTCTGATTGTTATGTCAGATTTGTGCAGACAGAAGGTTGCTTTCTCTTTGAACAGTTGAACAGAATGCCTTTTTCTTATTCAATTTCTGTGCTGCACATAGACTCACTAGGATAAGTCAGCATTACCAGCATTCTGTAAAATGTTAGATATTAAAAGATGAAAGTGTATTGTTTCATTTGCTTGTTTTTTTAAATGTGTATTTCCTGGTTTCACTTCCCAAATATTGCCATTGTGTCGAGGCCTAATGGAACAAACCAACTTTTTGACACCTGTCCATTCATTCGTCCATTCAATATAGCACTGCAATGTCTGCGGTTGAGTTACTGTTATGGAACATTTCTACATAGGCCGATTTGAACAGGTGTTATTGAATGTAGGCCTAATCCTATGACTCAGTTATTGCAGCATTGCAATATTATGCAAGACTCTGGGCAAGAGAGTCTGAAGGATTTTAAGGATGATATCAGCAACATCACCGCCCTATTTCATTCTTGTCTGTCAGCGTTTGTCTCCTGTGTGTTGTTTCACACAGGGACGATAAACCTTTAACTTCACATTGCGTAGGTATGCATAAGTGTAATCAAAGGTGAGACCTGTGACAGCTTGTGACAAGTGGGTAAACAATGCTAATTCTCTATAACGCATTTAGAGACTGTTGCCATGTGGTTCACACATCGTGAGTGCACAGCCTACGGTGTAGAGTCACAGAAAAACAGGAGCCTACTGTATGTCATGTCTCAGTATGTCATGCCTCAGTCATGTCACTGTCATCTAGTTTCTGGTAAATCCTTCTGTCTTTTCCAGAATTGAGCAAGCCCTATGGGCGAGACCAGATCTCCCTCTCTGTGCCTGCATCATTGTCGATGGCATATGTATACGTATGTACACGCACGCACACACACACACACACACACACACACACACACACACACCCACACCCACACCCACACAGGGACAGGATTACTATAATTTCCCTCTGTGTTTACCCCAAGCAGGCTAAAAGCAGGCTATGTTTGTTGGTTTCTCATGATATGATGTCATGTCAGTGTACTAAGGATTGGTGCTCTGGCTGTTCTCATGAAGGGTGTGTATATAAGAGATGAACAGAGAATAGGATTTTCTCTCTCACAGTGCACCTGTGCCCTGAGCTGCAGTATGACTGGACTGGACAGGGACAGGATGAGTCCTATGTTCTTGGCTGTAGCCACAACATTGAAGCCCACCCCACTGGCCATTCATCTCCCTGGGCTGCCTGAAGCTCTGCCAACAACCGTCTCCCAGTGCCTGTAAATCTGTCTGTGTGCACCTTTCTCTCTCTCTCTCTCTCTCTCTCTCTCTCTCTCTCTCCCTCAATCTATCTCTCATAAAGCCCATGCACTTCTTTCTTGCTCGCTCCCTCCCCTTTCTCTGCCCATTCCTCTCACATTGTTCCCTTTTCTCTCCCTCTTTCTCTGATAGTCATTGTAAATCTGTCCTTTTCTAACTTGCTGTTTGCCTCTCCTGCTGCCTCACTCTCACGCTCCCTCCCTCCCTCCCTCCCTCCCTCCTGCTCTCTATCTGTGTGAAAGTTCATCCCTATGCTTGGAATCCCATTAAAGGCTTCGGGTGGGGTCTGGGGGGGGGATTTTTATTTTGCGTGTGCACGTGCAATTGCATGTTCATGGGTTTATGTTATTGTCTGTGAGCATGAGTCTGTAGGGCTCTGAGAGAGCAACCGTTTCTTCTCCCCCCCTACCTAGCTAGCACACATTATGAGCACAGGGGCAGCATGAAAAGGTGTTTTTATTTTGCATTTCAATATGGTCAAATAAAATCTTTATTACTGATAAAGAAATATGACCTTACTCTCATGTTCCTACCCTGAGGTTTACTGTTTGACTGTTAGGACTGATTGGTGGGTGTGCTACAGCATGAGTCAATATTAGTCTGAGAGAGAGAGAGAGAGAGAGAGGGTGGTGTAGTTGTTTGTATGGGTGTGTGTTGTTTAGTTGTGTTAAGGATTAAAAGATTCAGAGTGTAGGCCTTCCATTGCAGAGCTGTCAGGAGGCAGAGAGTAGAACCTAACCTCTGTGTCGAAATGAATCCTGATCCGTATTAGCCCTCGATTAGCGTCTGCCCTTGGTGGTTATCGTCATAAAGTCATTGTGACTGATATTTCCGTGACAACCAGTTCGTCTCTCATGGCCAGTAACGTTCTGCAGGGAACATGTTGAAGAGAGAGGAAAAATGTCAATGCCGTCCTTGAATGCCATTCTTTTGTCCTTTGTTGAGATGGGAGCATTGCTTCCTGCATGTCTAGTTCTTTACCCTTTTGGTATGCGGTTGTTCGGGAAGTATCTCATGGACCTGATGAGTTGGTTTGACAAATGTGTTGTGGATTTGTGTGGCAATGTGAGCTTAACAGGATGACTGGAGTGATGATTAATTGATGAGAGATAAAAATGTACCTCGTCAACGGCAATTAACAACATATGACATGTCCACACATGCAATTTGTTCGCCTGTCTCCCCAATGCAACACACGCACACGCACACACACATGTACGTACGCTATGCCAGATGCACAAACTCACACATGAACACACACATTAAATTAAATAAACATGAAGAGAAGAACCATGTTAAACCCATTTTAAAAAATCTTCTGCTCTGTCCTTGAAAGAACTCTTTCACTCTCTTTGACAAGGCAGCCCCGTCGGCCTATTCGTTAGACAGACATAAAAACAAATATAATAAACGATAAGATATTAGTCGGTAATAGACAGAGACATCAGAGATGGAGGGGAAGGCTTGTTCGTGGCCATAGGCACTGTTTGTGCTTTGGACAGATCCCCTGTTATCTAACTGTATCTATCTCCTCTGTGGCTGCTCTCTTACTCCTGCTCAAGGTCTAGAAATAGATGCTCTGGAAGAACACTTCTTGTGGATCTGGAAGCTGTTCAGGGAGGAGGAGGAGGATGATGATGATGATGATTAATGCTGACAATCTGTGATACAGAGGTGAGGAGGCCACATTGGTCTAAAGCAGGCCGGCATGTTCAACACATGTCTGTCTTTGTCAATGTTTGAAGGCCAGTCCACCCACTGGAACATTCTGTGTCATCCAGCGGGGGGAGGCTGGTGGAGGTAGAAAAACCTGAGGATGGGCTGATTGTAATGCACGGGACAAAATGAGGAACGGTATCCTAATTCCATTCCCTGCATTAAAATGAGCCTGTCCTCCCGATTTCTACCTCCGCCGGCCTCCTCTGGTGTCATCATAGGGACGAACGCAACAGAGAGAGAAAGAGAGAGAGAACGGGTGGCATGTAGCCCAGAAGACGACAGACAGCGAGAGAGATGGGACAAAGAGATTGATAGAAGAGCATGGCGTTGGTAAAGAGGAGGTAAGGACAGAGAGGAACAGACGGAGAAAGGATGAGAGAGAACGATGCAGCCTCAATCCGGTCAGTTCTGGATTTGTCATCCTGTTTTTTTTTTTTTTTTTGTCTGCAGTGCCTAGACAGCATTAATCCTCTTGTCTCATGATCTTTTGTCATCCGCTGTCATTATTCTGCTTATAGGAAAGTGACACTTTAACCCAGAAACCACGTTTATTACTGGATGTGGTCGCGTTATTTACGTCCTCAGTTCCAAAAAAACGTGTTTGCCCATAAAGAGTGGAGGAATTGTGTGTGTGTGTGTGAGTGAGTTAGTGAGAGTAAGATGATCAGAGATTGTGTAGGCTAAAGTAGCCTTTTAGCCTTTTGGCTAATAGGATTAGTCCTGCTGACACGCTGACTGGTCTGGGACTGCTGTAACCCTGCACTGACCACTTAGCACTGACCACTTAGCACTGACCACTTAGCACTGTCAACACAGGCAGAGAAAGGATGGAGCTATCTCTAAGGGACAGAGGACCACTGTGCTACTTTGACTTGTCAATTTGTCAGTTGACATACTTTTCTGAAGTGATTTGCTCAGTTTGTATGCACGTGTTTACTACGTCGCTATAGAACTTTACACTTTGAGGTGGATCCTTATTGAGATACAAATGAGGTAATAGCCTAAATCCATAATTGGTTGGTTCTGTGACGGTCAAGAGGCCTCCTGTGCTGTGGGACTCTAAAGGTCCTGAGCAGCCCTGGGAGAAAGTTGGTATACAACACCACCCAGTGTTGCAATGGAGATACTGCATCTGTTCGTCAACAAATAAACCTGTGTGCTGCTTAAAGTGCTCATCGACAACAATGGCGGGCGCTGCCGCATTCAGCAATGGGGGTATTTTCTCTGTATTGTTTGATGTACAGTATTGCAAAAAGATGCATTTATTATTGCGATTAGATTTGTTTTCCTCTTTTAAAACTGAGTCGACCATTGTTAATAAGAGGTCGCCTCGAAACTTCTCATGATCAGAATGTGATCGTAACTAACATAAAGAGTATTTAGCCAGCCAAAAGCGTATCACTCGTGGAGCTCTGTGCATGACGATGCTGCGTCTCTGTGCCATTAGAAAGCACAGACTGTTAGTATTTGGGTTTAGATAATTTATCCCTGACAAGACAGTTTCGATATGCCATGGTGTATATTTGGTATCGACCAGGAACTGTCCACGCTTTTACCACGGTGTTTATGAGCAGCTCCCAGCAGCGAACACGCCCTCCCGACCCCCGTCTCTCCCCCTACCATTGGCTAGGAACTTCGCTCTCTCATCTCTAATTGGTTGAATTCCCATCATCATTCTCTGCCCATGTGTGCTGCATGTGAACAGCAGAAGACTTTTATTTTGATCTAAAACTCGTGCGTTTTTCTTCTCCCTACCTTCCTGAGTGGCCCTCTTGCTTACTCTATGCATTTTGAAGGACGCTGTTCTCCTGCATTACGGTAGCTGTCAGTGACTTGTTATCTATGCCCGAGTCAAAAACATGAAATGCGGTGGAAAAGGTGCATGAAAGAAACAATCCTTAAACTGTTGTGACATTGACGGTTTCCAATTCACGATAGGTATTAATCCATTGTGAAGAATAACTCGATCATTACTCATCATAAACGTTGGGTTTTGTTTTTTTCTGGACGGGTAGTCGTCGACGTTCAGTAGAAATTAAAGGTCTACTTTGCCTGTTTTAATTATAACAAACATGTATCTGAGAACCCAAAGTAATAAGTTCTTATAATGGTTAACCTGTATTTATTGTTTTAAATGCAACGAAATTCCTATCAAGTTTTGTTTTTGCTCTCCTGTATCATTTTGATAATATGGTTCTGCCCCTTAATTACGCATTAAACCTTGAACATGATGCAGGCACGTACTGAACATGATGCAGACACATACTGTCCCTCCTAAAGACGTCTTCACCCCCACTACCCCCCTGTACTAGTTTCTCTCCTGTTAATAAAATAAATAAATAAATAAAATAATTCCTTCTTCTAGCATTGTGACTGCCTATGGCCCCTGGTCTGAGCATTGATTACTTTATCTTATGATGACTGATGAATAGATGATTCACTTACTTAAACAATTGTATTTGTTCTAAGTCGCTTTGGATAAAGGCGTCTTTTAAATGCCATAAACGTAAATGAACATGATGCAGGCACATACTTAACATGATGCATGCACATTATGAATCACAAGTTCTAAAGGCATTTCTGGTAAGACGTTTTTTTTGTTTTTATTATGTTAACTATTTTGTGCGCTCAGTTTAGTGACATTACGGTAATGATATACATTTGATGTTCCTCTGCCGATATGACATCCATTCCCTCGCAATTCTGCTGCTCAGATCAGCGAACATCAAATACCACCTCTGTCGCATAGAAACAGGTCATGGTGCAGCAACCAGGATGACTTCCACCGAAGACATTATTATGGCAACATCACCCCGCGAACTCACTCAAAATCCACTGAAGAAAATATGGATGCCATGTAAAAACGGGCTCCCTGAAAAGCACATTTCACAAAGAAAGGGTAAGTTGGCGTGGTGAGCAACTGACGAATGCCAACGCCAGTATAGAGGGGGACAAGTGTGGACTAAATGTTCCGATCTCTGATCTAATGTTGTACTCTCTGGAACTTTGAGGATCTCATTTTACGCGCCACTCGTGAGGTGTCTTCACTGCGGCGTGGCGCAGAAGGTGCCGCCGCGCTCTCAAGGTTTACCAAGGGTGCAATATTGCATCATATTCATTTAGTCTAGATTTAATTGTTATTCGACTTGGTATATTCTCTATGTATATGCTGAATTCAAACCATTAATTTAGGAGAACATTGCATACACATAAATTGCAACAGAGGAACGAGCGTACCTACGCTCACGGAAGCGCACTGAATTTGACCAGATGACATGACAACGCACCCAATTTGGAATTTGACCGCATACTAACCAAACATCCTATCCGTAGGACTACAGTCATTGTTAACAAGGTTATTTTTATTTGAAGTTGCCATTGTTAATCCAACAGTATTTTAGCAAATGTGGGCACACTGTAAGCGAATTTGTGATATAACATAAGAGCACCATGTTTGTTTAAGTAATTGTTTGTTTGGACCGCCGACTGTTTTGTAGCCCAGCATCATTGAGAAGGGACTGGTAAACTATTAAGTAAGCCGCTGTTATTGTTGCGCCGCAGAATAACAGCTATGTAGCCACCTAGGGTCAAAACAAAATGTGGCGGAAAATGCACCGAGTCACCCCAGATATCCCCCACATAACCCGCTGTGGGTTCATAAAGGTCCTACGAAAGGCGTGTTTGTGAAGGACTGTAGGCTAGATCCTATGTAATCTTTACATTAAAGTAAATACATTTCGCATAGGTGTCCTAAGTTGTTTTGGAAAGGATTGTGTGTATAAGAGACGGCAGTGCCCTGACTGTTAACCAGGCAGAAGGTGATTATGCTGCAGTCTGTGTCGGTCTCTCCTGGTGCGTCTCTAGACTGGAGCGCTGTCCCTTTTTCGATGAGTCAACCTCTAAAGCTCTGTCCCATTTTCGATGAGTCAACCTCTTTTCTTTTCTTTCCCCTTTGACCTGTTTAGTAGTATTAGGCTCAATATAGAAAAAACTGAAAAGGCAGAACAAAGAACCATGCCAGGTATTATATGTTTACACTAATCCTGAGTTCCACCCTTTCTCAATCAACCAATAGGGCCAGTGGTGGGGATTACAGTTGGCTGAAAGATTGTGTCGTTTCCCTCCCTTTGTTCTGAAGGGGGCTACATAGATGACTTAGTCCAACAAGGTTGGTGGTCAGTGTTTTCATGATGTCGCTCAAATGTGCATATTGGCACCAGTTCTACACAGTAGTTGAGGTGTTACTTCACTCCCAGCACACCTTGCAATTCACCATAGCTTAATTAATGATGAGAGAGAGACAGAGAGACAGAGAGAGAGAGAGACTCCAGAGGACATTTTCTGCTCGAGTTGCTCTCACGTATGGGAATGATTTTCAGAGATCCCCTCTCTGACAACACAAAGGGCTCCTTCATGCCTGTTGCTCATCTCTCTGTTCTACTTTCTCCATCCCTCTTACCTCATTCCTCACATTCCTCCCTCTTGTCTTTCCTGTAGTCTCCCAAATCTGTTAGGCACCATGAGGTGTCAGAAGTCTGTTACATGTGCTGATTGGAAGTCTGTCCTAAAGTGTTTGGCAAAAGACCATGGGTCATCTGTCTGACACAGCCTTTCTGTTGTGATTGTGATAATCTGTAGAATAAGATTTCTCCTTATATGAAAGTCTCTTTGAGAGTTCCTCACCTTCAAACAAATGAGCTGAAATGGTCTCCAAAATGTTAGTCTCCAGGGTCTAGTCCACTGATCTATCTATAGGGTATATAGATCAGTGGTCTAGTCCACTGATCTATCTATAGGGTATATAGATCAGTGGTCTAGTCTAATACAGGTCTGACTAACTGTGTAATTAGATCCTGCCTGAATGGGGCAGTGCTCCACTCGACTAACAACAGACTGTGCCATCCACTGATGTTCACTGTGTGTACAATAGGGCAGTCATTAACCCCCCCCCCCCCCTCTCTCTCTCTCTCTCTCAGTATGTATGACCAACTGTCCCACCCTCATAGTGACGGTTGGACTGCCCGCGAGAGGGAAGACCTACATTTCCAAGAAGCTGACTCGATACCTCAACTGGATAGGTGTGCCCACCAAAGGTACCAAATCCAGCACCACTCTTTCCTTCTCTCTTGTTCTCTTACTCTGTCTCTCTCCGCCCTGTAAGTTGCGCTCTATGCCTGAGAGTCTCTGTCTTGTGTTTAGAGTTCAACGTGGGTCAGTACCGGAGAGAGTGTGTGAAGATCTACAAGTCCTTTGAGTTTTTCCATCCAGACAATGAGGAGGGGCTGAAGATCAGAAAGTGAGGAAGGGAGAGGGCCTAGTTAGCCAATCACTGTCCTTATCTTATTATACTTATCTTATTAAACAGTCATAAAGAACAGCCTCTTTGTTTAGGTTAAAATGGCTGGGGACTGCCTGTTAGCCAGTTTGTAATACCTTGAATCAATAGATTGACTGACCATGTCTTTTAGCCAGTTTTCAGTACTTTGAATCAATGTAGTGTGTGTGTGTGTGTGTGTGTGTGTGTGTGTGTGTGTGTGTGTGTGTGTGTGTGTGTGTGTGTGTGTGTGTGTGTGTGTGTGTCCATAGGCAGTGTGCGTTGGCTGCGTTGAATGATGTCCGCCAGTACCTGAATGTGGAGGGAGGGCAGGTGGCGGTGAGTAGATCAGATTAGGCTCTAGGTGACAGATGTAGTTGTCAGTGTGAGTGAATAAGGATTGTCTAAATGACTGAAGTGTCTTCCTGACTCAGGTGTTTGATGCCACTAATACCACCAGAGAGAGGAGAGGGACCATCACCAGGTTTGCTCAGCAGAACGGGTTCAAGGTATGCTAAAACAGGGCCAGGCTTTGATGGAGTTTGTTATTGGACCTTTTGTTGACCTCTAGTGCTTTACTGTGTACCCACCTACGTCTGTCCATCTCCTAGGTGTTTTTTGTGGAGTCGGTCTGTGAAGACCCGGATGTCATTGCTGAGAACATAGTGGTGAGTGACATCTCTGATACGCTTGTTTATTCTTTGTGTTGCACCTGATATTATATAAGATTTCAGAGGTGACTCGGCAATTATAACTCATGACATTTTCAAGAAGTAAATTATTCATATTCTGTGTCTTGTGAGACAAATTGTTTCAATGTTGTGTTGATATGCTAGGGGCAAAGTTTCAAGTGTTTTTAGAGTGTGCATCATACAAAAGTGAGATAAAGCTCTTCCGATTTTCTGTCTAATAATTTCCTCTTCCGGTTATCTATTTCCGGTTCCTTCAGCAAGTGAAGCTAAGTAGTCCTGACTACATTGACTGTAACACAGAGGAGGCCGTCGAGGACTTCATGAAGAGGATCAAGTGTTACGAGAACTCCTACGAGCCACTGGATGAGGTTCTAGACAGGTCAGAAGAATACAGACTTACTCAAAGCACATTAAACCTTAATTTACACTGCGGAGCCAAACTGAACTAAGCTGTGCTGGTCTGGTCTAGTTACACATCCACTATAGCTTTAAAGCTCCTAAAACAAGGTCACCAGCCAGCTCACCAGAATAATGGTCACTCGTACTGTAACCCCCCCCTCCTTCCTTCCTTCCTTCCTTCCTTCCCTCCCTCCCTGCACCTCCAGAGATCTGTCCTACATTAAGATCATGGATGTGGGCCGGCGGTACCTGGTCAACCGGGTTCTGGACCACATCCAGAGCAGGATTGTTTACTACCTGATGAACATTCACATCACACCGCGCTCCATCTACCTGTGTCGACACGGAGAGAGCGACCTCAACGTCAACGGTCGTATCGGAGGAGACTCTGGCCTATCTGCAAGGGGCAAGGAGGTGCGTGCGCGTGTGTCTATTTGTGTTGAGACTTTTGACAGTGGTAAACACATGCCTAGATAATGTATGGTTTTACCCTGGATCAGGGTAATCAGTGGAGGTTGGGTGGACGGGCTCATTGTAATGCATGGAACGGAATGAGGAATGGTACCAAACACACCAGCCTCCCCTGATAAACACCCAACACTTGGAAATGCTGAGAGTTGGAATTGTATTTATATGCACGTACAGTACTGTACATACAATGGTGCTTGAAACATCACACAGTTCTCCTACTCTCATTACATGACCGTATCTTACTCTTGTTTCTCCGCTGCCCTCCCAGTTTTCCATGTGTCTGGGGAAGTTCATCCAAGACCAGAACATCAAAGACCTGAAGGTGTGGACCAGTCAGATGAAGAGGACCATCCAGACAGCAGAGGCCGTGGCAGTGCCCTACGAGCAATGGAAGGCCCTCAATGAGATAGACGCAGTATGTGTGTCTGTGTGCGAGAGAGAAATAGAGAGAGAATGTATTTGTGTGTATGTTTTTGTTTTGACTTGTCCTCTCCATCTGCCCAGGGTGTGTGTGAGGAGATGATGTATGAAGAGATCCAGGAACATTTTCCTCAGGAGTTTGCACTGAGAGACCAGGACAAATACCGCTACCGCTACCCTAAAGGAGAGGTGAGTCCATCATGGCAAACATCCTGATACTACCATCCCAAACTAACCGTGTGTGTATATTGTGTGTGTGTGTGGTTGACACGTCTCTGGTTCTCCCCTCAGTCGTATGAGGACCTGGTGCAGCGGTTAGAGCCGGTCATCATGGAGCTGGAGAGGCAGGAGAATGTACTGGTCATCTGTCACCAGGCTGTCATGCGGTGCCTGCTTGCCTACTTCCTGGACAAGAGTGCAGGTACTGTATAACCTTTAAACGACTATCACCCCTCCATATAACAGCTTTAACCCTGATTACTCAACAAACAAAACCAGTGGTACAAGGGGAGTCTTTTTTTCTTGTGCTTATCCATTAGTCTAACATTAATGCATTATTAATGTGAACGCTTCAGATCCAATCAAACTAAATTGGATTCATTTAATCTTACAATGTTTTTTTCTTTTGTGGTCTTCAGAGGAGCTGCCTTACCTGAAGTGCCCTTTGCACACTGTACTGAAGCTGACCCCTGTGGCTTACGGTGAGTACAGTTGCATCACTGATGTACAGTTCCTCCAGTTGAAAATTGCGTTCATTTGTGCTAAATCCAGTGCACTGCTGCCCCCTAGAGGCTTGAGGAATTACAAAACATAGCTGTCTGCTGTCCACAATCACCCTTTTTGTTTCTTCCTCTTTTTCTTTCTTTCTTTTTCTAATGATTGTTTCCCTCTCTACCTACATGTCTTTCTAGGTTGTAAAGTAGAGTCTGTGTCCTTGAATGTTGAGGCAGTGAACACCCACAGGGACAGGCCAGAGGTACGTACCCCAGAGCGGTCAACTATTGCTGGGCTTTCACAGTCCACTGAAGGGGGACGGAAGTACCAGTCTCATTAAAACATGTCCTCTGTTCCATATTGTAGGAGGAGCCCAACTGACCAAGTCCCCTAACCTCATCTGTGTCCTCGGACTCATTCAAAAGATTGCAATAAGTAGAGTTATAGATATAGATTCAGATACTTGGCAGTTGGCACAATTCCTTGTTCTGCATGACAGAGAATCTTGGGGTTTCTCTACATTTGATTAAAAAAAAATAATAATAATAATAAAAAAAAATAATAAAAAAAAATAAAATAATATATATATATATATATATACACTGCACCCTCTTGAATACAGTCCTTGTGACCAGTGCTGACCCTTCCCCTTTCTTCTCATTCTACAGAATGTAGAAATATCACGCATGCCGGAGGAAGCCCTGTACACAGTCCCCGCCCACCAGTGATCCGTTTCAGCGGCCAAGACCCTTGTGACATCACTCACTATTGCCACTCTCACTACTCTTATCAACAATGTTTAGCTTTTTCCTATTTGTTCCTCACTGGGATGGAAAAGAGTGCTTCCTGATCTTTTATTGGATAGATTTCTCTTTCAGGTTGTTTTTATTAATTTTTTACTCTGTTTTTCACCTGATCGTTCTTGATCCTTCTCAGCGATGAAAGACTAGACAACTGGAATCCAGTTCAATGGTGACTAACCCCACTATTGGGGTGTGTGTGTGTGTGTGTTTATGTGTTTGTGCACACGTGTCTGTTTGCCTGTACATATGAACATCTGATGTGAATACTATTTTGAATACAGTACATATATATATGGCTTTTAATCAAAACGTAGCTTTGAACTTTACTGAGATCATATTGTTTTGTCTGACAATATCTGTTTGTGTGTGTGTGTGTGTGTGTGTGTGTGGCAAAATATGTCTTATTCTTATTAAATGTGTTCAGCCTTTTGTCAGCTCTGTTCACGTTAATCAATCGTTTTGTTACATTCGTGTTCATTGTATTACCTTTTTAATACATATCTTATGTTTACAAGCTGCTGAGGCTGTGAAAGACGCAAAGCAGGGACGTGAATTTAAGTATTTTGATATGTCTAGCCAGGCAATGTAAAGGCATTTTTGCACATATATTCATTCCAAGATAACTTCTGTTAAATACTGATTGACAAGTTTTGACCATGTTTCATAAGTGATCTATCCCTAATTTGTGTTCTGCTGTGTTTAATGTATACAAGTGAAGGGTATTTGATGTCAACTCTATTGTACTCCAGTAACACCAACTGTTAAACATTGATAGTTGTTGTGGACATATGTTGCTAGTATCATAACACACCAATGCACATGAAAAGGACTGCTATTGCCTGTGTATATGCACAAGTCATAATTACTCTAATCATCAATAATGCTGTGAAATGTCATAATTAACTTAACTTCCTATGTGATTTCCAACACCACACTCCTTATTTTACCAATGTCTTGTTTATTCATTGTTGCTCTCTTATTAAAGTGTCAGGACAACAATGCTTTAATGTAAATAAGATCGAGATGGAAAAAATAAATATTTTAAGAGTTGACCTTTGCTGTTGTCTTCTCATTATGACATGTTCATGAAAGGGTTATCTGCTGCACTATGGCTCCATGACGAGTGTATGCACCAAGGTACAGTACCAGTAACTCTGGTGGATTGGATTTCTGTTTGTATTACTAAATATATAATATAAATATTTTACAGTTGTTCTCGGTTGCTAAGACACTTAATGAAACTGGTGTCCACTTGATCTCCATCATAATCTAATGAGCACAACAGTTCTTTTTCTGCAAAACATTTCTCATTGCTTTCACACACAATGCAACTGCTAAGCACATTTTTGCAAAACAGTAAACACAACTCTACAAAAGATGCATGTTTACTCAGTGGAGTAAATCATGTCAAACTAAATTAAAACATTTGGTCGCAGTTTATGCAAATTACTCTCTTGAATGTGAACCTCTTCTGCCCACGTGCAAAATGTCTTTGCACAATCGTTCAATCAGCCATCAGTCCTTATTCATGCATAAAGGAGGTCAACTCTGAGTTGATATTTCCAAGAATGGACCAAGTAAGAGGCAGAGGGCAAGGACAAAGGAGAGGTCGAGGGTCCATAGAGGTAGAGGGATCCATAGAAGAAGAGGGGCCCATAGAGGTAGAAGGGTCCATAGAGGTAGAGGGGTCAATAGAGGAAGAGGGGCCCATAGAGGTGGAGGGGTCCATAGAGGTAGAGGGGTCCATAGAGGTAGAGGGGTCCATAGAGGAAGAGGGGCCCATAGAGGTAGAGGGGTCCATAGAGGTAGAAGGGTCCATAGAGGTAGAGGGGTCAATAGAGGAAGAGGGGCCCATAGAGGTAGAGGGGTCCATAGAGGTAGAGGGGTCAATAAAGGAAGAGGGGCCCATAGAGGTAGAGGGGTTCATAGAGGAAGAGGGGTTCAGATGTTCAGAGGGGAATACAAAGAGCTAATCTTTCAGATGAAATTCATGCCACAATTATTGACCATGTTGTCAATCATGGCCTTTCCATGAGAGAGGCTGGGCAGCGGGTCCGGCCCAATCTATGGAATGAATATTCAGGAATGACAATAGGTAAGTTATAATGCTATACCACACTGTATTTCAGTATTACTGTACTGTATACAGTACAACATATGTATAAAACAGTTGTTCTCAATTCCCTTCATGTGACCATGAAAATGTTTGTACATATTTATTGTATTTCTAGAATTCAAAAACAACCACACTGGTGGCAGAGGTAAAGTCAATAAGGGTATACTGATGGTTGGGCAGGTGGTTCGTCTCCCAGGTAACAGGGAACCTGTACGTGGCGAAGGCGGAGCCTAACGACACAGGGAACTACTTCTGTTTCACCACCATCAACATGGACACCAGCATCACAAGTATCTTCAGCAAGGCCAACCAGCTCACAGTGCATCCTGACGGTGTGTGTGTGTGTGTGTGCGCACAAATATGTTTGTGTCTGGAATTAGGTTTGGGTGTGAGATATAAAATAAGCTATTTGTGACTTCCACAATACTTTTTTAATTATTGATTAAGTAGTTGAGAATATTTAGCAACAAACAGTGGACAATAGAGTGCAGTATGCTGCTTTTGGATGAAGAAGGCGTTTAAACGACTGTTGAACAATTTGCTTTCATGTTGCTTTCACATTTTCTGAGGTAACATTCCATTTCTCTCGCCACAGCGAACCCTAGGAAGTCTGCTCCGAGCATCAAAGTGCGCTTCCTGACAGAGACCTACGCACTAGCAGGACATACCACCCAGCTGGAGTGCTTCGCCTATGGAAAGTGAGTTGATACCATTCCTCATTCCATTTTATGCATTACAATAAGCCTGTCCTCCGATTTCTGCCTCCACCTGCCTCTTCTGACACACATAATACACACAACTAGCTCTTCCTATTTTTAGTTCAATTTCTGAGCCTCATCTCACCTCATGTCTGCCTTAGTAACAATCTCTCTCTCTCTGTGTTTTCCCCTTCCCTCTCCCCACCTTCCCACCTTCCCTTTCCCACACCCCACTCTTTCCACCTGCATTCACATTTTCTTTTCTCTCTCTCTCATTTCTGTCTCTCTCTCCTCCCCTTCCCTCCCTCCCCCATCTCCATCTCTCCCAGTCCTGTTCCAAAGCTGCGCTGGAGGAAGGTGGATGGCTTGTTGCCGTCTAAGGCTGGAGCGAGTGCCGAGGGTCCCATCCTCACCCTGCCTGATCTGAGCTTCGATGACGAGGGAGTGTACGAGTGTGAGGCCTACAACTCAGAGGGCCGCGACACACACCAGGGACGCATCAATGTGCAAGGTAGGGAAGATACATACACACACACACACACACACACACACATCAGAGATCCATCACCAAGCAAGGGTATGGCACGCACACGCACACACACACACACACACCAAATTTAAAGCATAGACATTGTTTGATTAGTTTCCTACAGAGAAATCTCACCAAAAAAAAAGACTCATCCGAATTTTTCTTTATTTTTATTCTTTATTTATCTTATATTATTACTTTTATCTTATCCTGTTATTACCTTCGTATTACTACTACTACTTAAACAAAATAATTAAGTATTGAGTAAACACATGGGCACAGTCTATTCAATCAGTAAGAACTGGAGGTCCCTGGAATGGCCTCCAGTTCATCCATCTCCCCCTCTGAGTCGGAGCTCACACGCTGCCTCTTTTGTGGAGGCTCCACCACCTCTTCACGCTGCCTCTTTTGTGGAGGCTCCACCACCTCTTTACGCTGCCTCTTTTGTGGAGGCTCCACCACCTCTTCACGCTGCCTCTTTTGTGGAGGCTCCACCACCTCTTCACGCTGCCTCTTTTGTGGAGGCTCCACCACCTCTTCACGCTGCCTCTTTTGTGGAGGCTCCACCACCTCTTCACGCTGCCTGTTTATCTCTTGCTCTCTTCTCTCTCTCCGGGCCTTTCTCTTCAGCTTTTTCATTCTCCGCTCATAGACCTCACGCTCTCTGGAGCGGACCCATTTAGCATAGTCCTCCCGTTCTGAGTGGAAGCAGGACCGCCTCGCCTTCTCCTTCATAGACAGGGAGCTGTTGGACTGTAGCTGTGAGAGGTGGTACTGTTCTACAGAGATGAGCTCGTTGAACAGGTTCTGCTGGCACCGCTCCATGCAGTCCAACTGATGGACACTGAGCGTGTCAGGCTGCAAAGTAGTCTGAATGCAAGGCGTGGCAGGCTGTAGAAAAATATGAGGTCAGGATGTGTGAGATAATCTGACTTGTTTCTGGCTAACATTTCTCAAATGGTGCACAATTTCATGAGTTCTTTAAACTGTTTTGAGAGTTTAGTAAATAGAGAGGTACTCACTACAGCTGGGAGCACCCGGGGTAGGCTTGGTGCAGGGGGGGGATTGAATGTCCCCACGTATCTGAGGTCATCCACTCTGATTGCCCCAGGGGGCAGCACTGGGGCAGAGGGCATGTTGGGTGTACCAGCATTGTGAGAGGGGGCCGTCTGCTCTGGCAAGCAAGATCGAGAAGGGGAAGGCTGTAGAAAATGAAGTCAGGATATGTTTTGGAGAACTTTTACCATGGTAAATTCACTCATTCCAAATGCAGGTAATCTGACTTGTTTCTAAGCAATAATTTCTCAAATGGTGCACATTTAACACAAATTAACAATTCATTGAAAGTGCTTTTTAACTGTGATGAGAGTTTGGTAGATAGAGAGGTACTCACTGGAGCAGTGAACTGAGCCTGGGGGGTCCACCATACTTTCCTCTCTGCAGCAGGGAGCACCTGGGGTGGGCGTGGTGCAGTGGGGGGGTACCCCACCATGGTGGGAGGCTGAGCCTGGTTGAATGTGCCCACGTTTCCGAGGTCCTCCAATCTGATTGGCCCAAGGGGCAGCACTGGGGCAGCGGGCATGTTGGGTGCACCAGCATAGCGAGGGGAGGCCGCCTGCTCTGGCAAGCAAGATCGAGAAGAGGGAGGCTGTAGAAAATGAACAAATGATAGAATAAACAAATAAGTAAGATGTACAGTGACTTTATAGTATAGTATAGACCGTATAGTCTAAAGATCTTGCTAGGAGATAAAAAGAGAGGCACTTACTGTGGACGTGGTGGGCTGTGCATCAGGTGTCCGCCTGTCTTCCTCTTCTGAATCAGAGGATGATGGAGGAGGAGGAGGAGGCTGGAGAAAAAGTGGTCAGGATAAGTTTTGGAGAACTCTTACTATGGTAAATGTTATCAACCTACTTGTAGATTAACCGTCTTCTTTCTATTTCACTATTAGTTAACAGTATTGAGAGTCTGGTAGAGAGATAGGTACTCACTGGAGCAGTGAACTGAGGCTGGGGTAACAGCATAGCTTCCTCCCCTCCAACACAGTGCACATGGAAATGGCTCAGTGCATCCCCTCCCCGGAGGGGGACCGCTGAATAAGACTATAGAAGATGAACAAATAATAAAAAATATGAATGACAATAAAAGAAAAGAAAATGAACATATTGTCAAATAAACCAATAGGTAGGATATTGTAATATTCAGGACCTCCTCTTCTTCCTCCTGTACCACCAGTGGTCTAGGGGGCTGCACTATCTGCAGGTTGAAATTGCCCACATATCTCAGGGTCTGCCCTTGAAGGTTCACTGGGATCGCGATCAGAGGGCCTAACAAGAAGTGTGGAATGGGAGGCTGTGGCTGACCTGAAAGACACATACAGTATACATGGTTGTAGAACTTAACAAGCAGTTCTATAAAGCACTTAAACTCATTTTGAACTATTGGACTATTGAGAAGTACTTCAAAATAAGCCTTGGCAATTGCCTTACTGCAGAAACAAATGCTGTAAAGTTTGAAACTCACCATTGTTGATGGAATTTGATGGTCGTCTAAGTTGTCTATTGATGCCTTGTGGTAGTCTTGGGTCAGAGGGGTCAATTCGCTGGAAATTGAAGCTCATTTTGGAAAAAATAGGAGTCTTTGGAAGCAGAAATTAATCATGTGTCTAGTTTTGGGGTTGTTACCACCGAAACTGAATTCTAAATCAACATTGGCGCCTATCAACCATTCTAGATTCCAACATTCCGCTGAAGTTGCTATATTTCATTGTGATATCATAGTCAAATGTCATTGTTTTTCTGCAACTCAGAATTGCCATGGTAATGAAATGGAATGTATTCAAATCAACACTGGTGCTTATTTACCAAACATTCTAAATGTAAACATTGTAAACAAGCTTGAGTTATCTTGTAATGTGATGTCACATAATCATCTTGCCATTGAGAATCACATGAACTGGACATTTTGAATGGTCAGAGGTGCCAGTAGGGTCTTGGCTTCATTCAACCTTTATTTTGAGTGGATCTCAGTTCCTTCTATTGGGTTGTAGTGGTAGTAGTAGGAGTAGTAGTGGATCTGTCCACTACTTCCTGTCCTTAGCCAACGCTGTTCATTCTGTATCCTGTGATGACATCTGTTTACATTCCCTTATCTCCTTGTTTTCCTTTTCCATCCTTCCTTTCCTCTCTTCTCTTTCTCCAGGCCTCCATGACTTCCCCCCAAAGACCAAGAGTCCCTAAACGGCGTACGAGGGGGCAGGTACCTTCCTGGCCTGTCAGCCCCCCCCGCCCACTACCCAGGTATTGGGTAGGAGTGTAAAGTCAATAAGGGTATATTGATGGTTGTAGTTATTTATTGGGCCATTGTGTACCGATTGATAGAAATAACTTTTAATTCGCAAACAAGTATGTTTTGATGCAGGTAGTTGATTTTGTGTCCTGTATTTAATGTTGAGAGTCTTAGTGCATTTAGCAAACTAAATTTGTCATTCTGGCCAACGTGTTTAAACTTAATTCATAAAAAATTCATATAAAGTATGATATGTTTCTGTCACTATCAACTGACTGACACTGTGAGGTCTCCTCTCTTGTTCCCTTTTCTTCGACATTGTTTGAAACTTGTACTGTATATACAAATCAACAATATCAAATCACATCCTAGTGCCATACATAAAGAGTTTTGCAGGTGAGAACAGATCCAAGTAATACACACGTGCATGGAAAAATAATAACAAAATACAAAAGAGCGATAAAGGGATTTATTCATCATCACTGCCAGCAATATTATTATCATCATAATCATTTCCATCAATGATAGGGTCTGCCCTTTGTATTAAGACAAGAAACATGTTCACCAACTCATTTTCCTCATGGTTGAAGGTCTGTCGTAACAAAAACTTAGCAAAAATGATATACGTGTGCATATAATATTTATATAAAAAAAAACAAAATAAAACAAACCATTTAAATTATCAGGAAAAAAATCTCTATGCGTTTCCCTGTGCTCACTAATATTGATTTGGGGTTTCATTTTAAGGACCCGCCCTGATTTAATACTTTGTTCTGAAGGCAGAAATTAAATGAGGCTGTAAATATTCATATGTACAAACATCATTATTTCTGAGCACAGGGATACCTGGATTATGAAGGGCCACACCCGACTGGTCAGATGCATCTTTACTTTTTGTGTTTCTCCACTGCGATTGGCTGGTCACACCAGTGGCCCTCCTCTTCCATCTCTCTGTCCTGTGATGCGCATCCTCCAAGAAACCATTGCGACGTTGGTGATCAGTATTAGGAATGTTGGGGTCTTTTTTTCAGAACTGCAAAAAGCACAAACAAAGATGAAATGTACAAGCTAACACTAAAAGGTTCAAAGAGACCTACAGACTGACAAGCAAACAGGAAAAAGAGAGAGAGACGGACTCAGATGTACATTTTTAAGGAACTCCTCAGCGACAATTCTGGCCCTGGCGTTGACGGACAGCTTCATCTCACTGATCTCCTTGTCGATCTCCTCCATGAAATGGATGACAAAATCCACCAGCTTGTGCTTGTACATCTGCTCTGTGTGGAAATTAGTGATGAGAAAGCTGATGTCATAGCCCTGGAGAGGAATAAAAGGAGAGGGAAAGGAATGGTTAATGGAATAATGTGACACTGTGAAACTGTTTTGCTTTATTTACTGCCAAATCTCTAGTGGCCGGACATCCAGCATTTGTCGTCTTTCAAGTGTTTCAAAGAACGCTAAGGGAAACAAGGCCCACACTGAGTGTGAATATGACTACTTGTGGGCTATCAGTCAAGGGCAGGGGGAGACAGGAGACAGGAGGGGTCAGTGCAGACATGTCATCCCCGCCATCCGTCCCCCCACCTCCCCCAAATGCCAAAATTGCCAAACTATCCCTCTCAATAATAATAGGATTATGTTGCTGCATGACTTTTATTTTGAAAAACAAACCGCCGGTTTCGTGGCGGGATTTCTATTCTGAAAGGCCATATTTTCAGCCTCCGCTTCAGAAGCATCATTAGCTTTCTCACTGCTGCGGTAAAGTAATTGTAGGCAACAACAAACAGGAAGCAGAAGTAAAAAGTGAATAAACCTTGAGATGTTAGGAAAACATGTTTTAATTGAATATCCACATTCAGTGACACCATTGTCTTCCGATAGATAGTGCAACTCCATCCACACTGCTGTGTCCGATCGCTCAACAAGACAGGTAGTTAAGGCGACACGGGTCATGCTAGAATGAGAATGACCTGTCGTAAGACAATGCAGTCACGCCGCTATTCAGTACAGTATAACGTGGCACGGCCCTACGACTGATTGGACTGGACCAGAGTTAGTGCCCCTCTGCAAGGCCCCCCCGTAGCAATTTACTATTGAAACAAATTCCAAGGCTGTCAGTCGTCTCTTACCTCCACTGGTTTCCTCCTCAGGATGAAGAAGTTCTCGGCTCTCATCATCATGAAGCGCATAAACTTATGGCACAGAATCTTCTCAATCTCATCTGCCTGCAGACCAATAATAACAGAGCAGTCAAGATTCAACACCACCCAATCACAGGACAGAGAGCTCTGGTAATGAAATCACAAAAGTAAGCCAATCACATCATGTCAATCACAAAAAAAAAAAGCATAGTCAGCTACATAGAGGAAAACCATTACAGCCCCGGTCCTGGCACTTCTGGTTTGGGTAACAACAATTGAGGACAAGACAGAGTTTGCGATATATATATATATATATATATATATATATATATATATATATATATATATAAAAAGGTGTACATGAAAGCAACTAAAATCCGAGGGATTCTTTTCGGCAACAGGGATTTATCAACGTTTTCAAACCTGACTTGTGCCTAAAACTAGGTTAGAGTCTTGTAGCCGGTGGTGTAAGTCATACAGAAACATTGAGGCCGACTGACCTGCTTGACAGCAATGCTGACTCGGACTGAGTTGATGGAACCCTCGATCAGAACCTTCTCCTTATCATTACGACTGATGATGACAGGCTGCAGCAGCAGCTCTTTACTGCTCCTGAGAGGGGACAGCAAACACAAGTTCACTCTCACACTCTCTCTCACACACACACACACACACACACACACACACACACACACACACACACACACACACACACACACACACACACACAGATTCTGTCTTGCAGACAGAGACTCACCTGACCTCCACCTCTGGCTTGTTGTGGCGCTCCACCACCTGTGAGGAGAAGTTCTCCAGACAGAGGGCGGCCTGTAGAGTGGCGCGCACAGCATTGAGGTACGGGCGCAGAGTCGCTGTCTGGAATAGGAGGGTGGGGAAGATTGTCAATACTGACTGGTGTTTTTTTTTTTTTTTTTTTTTTTTTTAAAGTGCATACTTCTGTCCTCCTAAACCACCGCCTCACCCCTCTACATACAGTGCAGTCAATAGCCCTTTGCCTAAATCTTACACCTTGAAGAGCAGGCAGAAGTGCTGAAGTACAGGTCTAAACCTGCAGCTAGAATTCTTGGCATACTGTAGTCCTCCCTTGCAATGGCTGGGCTTGGGCTAAGGCTAACCACAGAGCTCAGCAGTGCAGATTTAACACTGGTTTCTAACAGCAAAACACTGACTTCACAATCCATACTGTACACCAAGGCTGGCTAATGCATGAAAGAAATAACAATGGCTGCAAAAAGGAGACGTGATACCAAATGTTGACTCAGTGACCAAACCTTCAGATATGCTTTTTATAAAAAGAATTAACCACCGACATGAGTAAGATATATAAATAGATCTCATACATCTCTGCCTCTGCTCACAGCAGGCTATCTGGCCATAGAAATGGGTCAACAACATAGGAGTTTGGCTCACTATTACACAGTTGTAGGCCTAATGATAGCTGTTACACATTGGACAATGAAGCAGGCTTAAAGAAGAAAGGCAAAGCTTTGCTCAGGGACCTCTGAATCACCCATCGTACACTTTCTTTAGTTCTTCCCCCCGTATCGTTATTTTCCCCCCGTATCGTTATCGTAAAATAACTCAAGATTAACCGTCGACATCAATTCATTTGATATAAATGTCTTTTACTGGAATGCATCCATGCACTCTTTAGGCATATACTGTCACATCTGTCCACCAGCCTACTTATTACATTACCAATCAATAGTGGATGCGGATAATAATGCACTGATTCAATAATGCTTAAGTATTGAAGCTGGGTGCATTCATTTGGCAGGCAGAAGTTGACAGTTCTATATGGCTCTGATGGGGACCAGCTAGCTGACTGAGATGTGCAAGAGATGTGCAACTCCCCACCCCTCACCCGTGTCAAAAAGATGTTCGGTCTACGAAAATGGAATATAAATGATCCGATTCAGTATAAGGTTCCAATGAATGTAGATCTCAGATTTGGGTGGGGATTCTAATAGACGTTAGCTTCCTCGCTAGCGAGCTAACAAACCGATGACAGGTTAGGTAGCAAGCGAACTACCGTAGAAAGCCACTGCTCGCGTATGGCCACTCTTTAAATGTCAGGTTTAATATATTTCTCGTCGTGTGATTGACGTTCAGATGTTGGGAAAATATGTCTAATTTCAGTGTAAATGTAAAATTCCCTTACCATTTCTCTGTATCCGCAGGGGTAGAAGACGGAAGTACACTTCGTCGTCAGGGCTCTTCCGTGACCCTGTGTACTCACCAGAATATACCACTTACTGGACCTCATAGGGGAGTCTGGTTGACTACGGGATGCCCAAAATGTACGTTATTTTGCAAAGTGAATAGGAAAAATTTATTTGTTTTCGTCTTATTTCAACCCTATTATTACCCTATTATTTTGTTTAAATAAAAACCAATTAGTTATATAATTCCCCAATTTAAACCAGTGGAACATATGAACAGTTAAATCCTAAATGACACGATCTGCAAATCAACTTTGTGATCACATTTGGACAAATGAATTAATTTGTTCAAATGGGTTCAAAAGAGACAATAGCCTACTCAATATTGAATGACGGTAATTGTCTCATCATTCTTATCACTGTAGCTGGTGTTTTCTTCCTTATAAGGTAAAAGGACCTCTCCACTATTTCTCCAAAGCAGGGGGGAAAACTTACAAAGGCTGAGCCTTTGTTTCTGTCTATAACTGAAATGCCTGATTCATATACTCAGGTTATGATGCATATTAGATGACTCTAATACGTCCCATTTCTCTGCCCTTCTCCTGAAGTATGCATTTGTGCACTTTCCCATATGGTGCCTATGCTTCTGTCCTATACTTTTAAATGAATGTGGAAAAGTGATCAAGTGCATACTTCAGCAAGTGGGATGCAGCATATGTGTTTTAATGTTGGGCTGAAGCAAACGCCGCACACCCTTGCTGAATGGATGCTCTTAATAGCCCTCTATTTGTGTTAAACATCATAAATCTACCCATAGAAAAACTAGGAACCTCATGTCAAACGGCAGGTTATCAACAAATACAAAGTAGAGGCACTAAGGAAAAGGGAACAGTGGAATATTTGCAAGTGGAGTGCAGTGGGAACACAAATGTGTGTGTATATATACACATTTATATAAATAAATAAATGTAGAAAGCAATAAATCTCCTAGCCTATATGCCAGTATACACCCAAAATGATAGGGCCGATGTGTGTTTTATATAGTCACTTTGATAATAATATTTGTTTTTTTGAGCCTCCAAGTAAAAAAGAAAAGAGAAAAACTGAATGTATCAACATTTATTTACAGGGGATGCATGGGATTTGGAAGGCAACGATAGGCAATACATATGGCAAATAGTCTGAAACACAACCATCAGTTCTTGACAAAATGACCAGTTACAGCTGAGGAGGTCGATGGAAATAAATCAGTTTCACTTTTGTAACCCATTTTGCATCGGACAGCGTAGCCTATGGGGGCGTTACCTACAATTCAGATCAAATGTGGGCGCTAAAGCCATGATCCCAGCTAACCGCTACCCCAATGCAAGACAAACATTAAGAAACGGAATAATTCGCAAACATCAAAACAGAATTAAATCTGCCAAGCATAATACAAATAGAAAAATAAATGAAACTCGTAGCCTAAATGCACATAGGCCCAACCATGATATTTTACAAAACTAAAAGTATAACCATTGCTTTTTTTTTTCTTCTTTTTTTTACAACAAAAAAAAAGATGTATAAAAATAAAAATCTAAAATAAAGTCTTATGTCGTCTTCTACTTCTTCCTCGGAGACCTCGTTGGTGTTGGTTTGCTGGCTTTCTTCGCTGGCTTCTTGCTCTTGGCTGCTGCGCTAACCTTCTTGGGCTTGGCAGCCACCTTCTTTGGTTTAGCAGCGGGCTTCTTCTTAGCAGGAGTCTTCTTTTTCGGACTAACCTTTGCCTTGGGTTTCTTGGCCGCGACAACAGCCCTTTTGGGAGTCGGTGCTTTTTTTGTGGTTTTCGTTGTGGTCTTGGCTGCTGGCTTCTTCGGTGCCGTTTTCTCGAACTTCTTTTTGTTGAGCCTGAACGAGCCGTTCGCCCCTAAGCCCTTGACTTGGATCAGCGTGTCATTCAACACCAGGGCGCGGACGGAATACCGCAGGTAGGTTCGCCCATTCTGCTGATCGAAGAAGCTAGCCTTCTTAGCTTCGTTGTAAATTTTTACCAAAGACGAACCGTTTCTCTCATTCAACGTTTTAATGGCTTCTACCACCAGCACACTGTACTTGCCGGGCTTGCTCTTCTTCTTCTTGTTTCTCTTCTTCTTCTTGGCTGGACTGCTGGCTATTGCAACCACCGAGGATTTCGATCTACTGGCAGACGCTCTCTTTGCAGCCACCGGAGCCACCTCGGTATCAGTCCCCTCACTGTCGTTTGCCATGGCGTAGGAACTTTGAAAGGACGATCGTAAGACCTGTCAAACGTCTAGTCTGTTCCGGATACAGGACCGCCTATGTGGATGACTTGCCCATATAACCATCACGCGGACGTGATTGGGAACAACAACACAGATTGTTGCAGTGTGTTCGGAGTTGTGCTTTTGACGCTAGTTTAGAGGTGTTTTTCTTTTATCAGGGACGGTTTTTATGTGATAATCAGTGACCTTTTGAAAGTTTAAACGATGACATTCTTGCTGTATTACGGCCATATCAGTCACTGTCGAAATGTCCTATAAAACAGTGAAAGTCAAGAGGGCTCTTCACAGTCGCAGCACTAAATCGGATGGGGGCACCCACTTTAGGAGTCAAATGCTTGAAAAATATACCGTATTTTACAAACTACTAGTTTTAAAGCAACTGTTCAGAGTGCTGTCAATCGAAATTGACTAAGGCCATCCCGGTAAACCGAAATAGCACTCAAATACAAACGATTTAATTTGTGTAAACTAACACAGCAAAACGCCCTCGCGTGGCAGCTCATTGACAAATCGAGATATGCACCCCCTTTTCACGCGCTTCACCAACATAATTACACTATAGCCTAATTAGCCGTAATGAAAAACGATGCACTCCATCCTAAGAAACCGAGGTGATAAAAATTAGAAAGCAAAAATAGATAATAAAGATCGAGAGCGTTATCAGAGAATTGAGAGGTAAATACTTGGCCAGCAGTGATTTAATATCACACACTGACAAAATGAATTGGTTATTATTGAAAGAAATAGACACACTAGGCCTATGTCAACCTGCGACGCGCAGACATTTGATCTTCTTTATTTGTCCAGTAAAGCATCACAAAGGGAGCTTGCATGCTACATATGCACCCTGTACAGCAATTTCCCAATACATTTACAGTGCAGTAATATCATAATATGTGAAATCTGGGTCTCAACTTATGGAAGTATGGTAACTCATCTATCAAGTGTTAATTTTCATGTTGCCTTAAGCTTTGGTCATAAATGAAAACACACACACAACAACAACCACACAGAAACAAAGCTGTTTATATTCAAGAACCTTTTATTATCATTGCTTTTGAAATCCCAATACTTATTTTTTAACTTCATCATTGGCATAGCACTGACTCTTTAATTAAGACGAATAATACCAGGGCAAGTCTTTGTGGTTGGTAAAGAACAGAATTGTGTTTCATCTCAGCTTTTTTTGCTGTCCCTGTTATATCTGCACACAATAGTAGTGCTGTACACAAACAATCTGTTAAAAAGTAATATTATTAAGCACTTATTAACAAACTCTTGCCAACCTGAGCTACCAGCAGAGAGAGATAGAGAGAGAAAGAGAGAGAGAGAGAGAGAGAGAGAGGGAAACAGTAGAAATAAAGACAGACATGACATTGGACAGATGTAAGATGACATATCTGTAATTCCACAGTGTTGAAACAAGATGGCTGACAAAGGACATACAGTACATGGTAGTAGCAGTAGTAGAATTAAGTAGTAAATAGTATTAATATCATAAGAACTTTCTCCATGTCTTTAATTGGATTTATGTAACTTGTCAGCTTCTCTCATCAGCTACTTATGAATATTTGCCCAGAAATTTGAGAACACAATCAATGCACAGTACACTCCTGACAAAGGACATGGTCACACTATGCATTAGAGTATTATTTTTTCAATAGCATCAACAGGCTCCCTTGGGGTATTTGAAAAGGGTGGGTGCGAGTGGTGGGGTTGTTGTTTGTGGCTTGCCAAGAGTGTAACAAACATTGCCCAAATCAGTCCTTCCACCCTCCCCGTTTATAACATTTCAAGGCAAAAAAAACAAAAACAACAATGTGCAAAAACAATGAGTATATGCTTCTGATTGGCTTAAGACTACATCTACAACCAATACAAAAAAAACTCTAGTACAGCTGATTATTCCTCATCAGTTAGGTAGGCAACAGAGAGCAACTTCAAGTCAAAAACAAATATATTTCTGAGGAACAGAAAATACAGAGGATAAGATGTCTCAGGACGCTGACCCAAGTCGACATCATCTCACATTATGGAGCATCAGCCATTCCTAAGAGTTCCCAAATGCACTCTTAGGACACGACTCCATCTTGCCTCCTCAATGGGAGACTGAAGGGGAGACAGACAGGTGGGGAAGGGGTAGGTGGGTCACTCATGATATGGAGACAGGAACTGTGAGGCAATGTGAGGTCAGTAGGGGGTGTCATTCTTCTCTCACATAATCTTTGGGCATTGGACTCATCAGCATATGGGTATTGGTGTGTGTGGATGTGTGTAAGTGTGTACATGGCATACATCCATGTGCCCATGTGTCTGTGTGTAATTCGGTACTCGTTGGGATCCTGGTGGGAAGGGGAATGTGACATGGGTGCAGAAGACCAGAGGGGCAGTCTTTTCCTTGGGAGGCGGGGGGGAGCAGGTGTTGAGACGAGAAAGCCAAAGAAGATAGTCCAAGTCCCCCTCTCAGCAGCTGCAGGACTCTGCTGAAGGCTTAGCCCTGTCATTCCTATCCAGTTTGATGGGCTCCGGGAATTCATTGTACAACTCCACCTCGGTTTCCTGAGAGGAAGAGAGAAGGAGATGGTAATAAGAAAGACGAATCCGAGGTGTGCTACTTGTCTCTTACTGATCCTCAACAATAGTCGACAACCAACATTGTTGCACTGAAAGCAATAATCAAAATGCTGTACATCTACAACCCTCCCCTTTTCCTTCTCTCAGCTGCCATGGCAACAAGGCCCATCCCACCCACCTGTTTTAGGGCGTTGCGTGCAATGGTCTGGAAGGCCTGCTCAACGTTGATGGCTTCCTTGGCGCTGGTCTCATAGTAGGGTATGTTGTTCTTACTCTGGCACCACGCCTGAGCCCGCTTTGTCGTCACCTGTGGTGTGCGTAGGGAATGACATTCACAAACATGAGTTGGCAATCAAGACTGAAGAAACACAGACACAACTACTGGACCAAGTAGCAGTTGTTCCAGTGACTTAAGTCAGAACCCACAGCCATCGCTATCACCCACCTGTCTATTCTCCAGATCGATCTTGTTGCCTAGCACCACGAAGGGGAAGTTCTCGGGGTCTCGGGGGCTGGCCTGGATGAGGAACTCGTCCCTCCAGCTGTCTAAGGTCTTGAAGGTGTTGGGCGCGGTTACGTCAAACACCAGCACACAGCAGTCCGCCCCACGGTAGAACGCCACGCCCAGGGACTGGAACCTCTCCTGCCCAGCCGTGTCCCAGATCTGACCAGGAAGACGGGTGGGGAGAGACAGGGAGGGAGGGAGAGACAGGGAGGGAGGGAGGGAGACAGGGAGGGGGAGATAAAGAGGGAAGGAGACAGTGACGGAAGGAAAGAGGATTAACTATTGTTGGGCAACAGTTCTCTTCTTAACTAGGATGAGATTTAAGTCTCTTGATCAAAACACACACTTAAAGTATCATGTCATCGGATGTCTTTGGTCTTCCTTAGATTAAATCAGACCAGCATCAAATTTGACTAATCACACCGACTTGATGATCAACTGTATCTTAAACAAAGGTAATGAACTTTAAGTGTATGTAAAATGCTGACTAGTCCTTAATATTCTCGATAGAACTGCCAGTTTAGCAGTTTGCCTTTGCAGTTTTCCCTGCTCTCCGACTCAACTGATAATACCTCCACTTAATTTGACTGGCAAACATTTAAACGACCGTCTAGGGATGGGTTTGATCAGTCAATCGATCACATCAAAATCTATCATAAAATAGGTAACCGATTAACATTCAGCGGCACACTTGCCTGTTACGATTCTGGGAGGGATTTGTTTAATCGTTTTATCCGACAGCAGCAGACCCTGCTCTTTCATTCACTCCCTGTCAGTATCAAATCCATCAACTCATCGATTGTCAAAGATAGCATCCCTATTTGCCAAGCGTACAATGTATTTCTGGACACGTCTTGGCTGTGATGGCACTGTGGCCGTGTTGTCACTGTGGCTGTGGTGTGTGGTGGATGTCTAAGATTTACCACTCTGTACTTCAGCTCTTCTGAGGTAAGATTCAAGAAATAAAGTCCTGAGTAGCCACAATATTCGAGTCCGGTATTTATTATTGCTTGCAAACAAGAGACAAGAGCGTAACAGCAGCCCAGTGTAAATCCGGAGGTCTGTTCAACGCAAGTCTAAAGAGGCGATTCTCAAGATTGTCTTTTCTAGAGATGAAACACCAAATGTCGGTGCCACAAAGGCTATCACCTGCGAGCTTGTGCTTACGTGAGAGGTGGCGGGAGGGAAAGAACAATGTGGAGACTTCCTACCATATCCTATTGATCAATCGGCGTTCAACATTTCACACTTCCACTATCCGGTTGGCAGGATGTGACAGTCTCTGTACTCTCCCTCCTACCCCTCAGCCCGGAATCACAGCTATCCATCTGGTAATTATACAATGTTTCTCAGAACAATGGCTATAGAACCTTAGAGGTGTGGTAAGAAAAGACAAAATGTAATCACAGTATTCACACAAGTTACCAGTCATATGAAAGTGTAGGTTCTTCAAACAGTTCTATCCATGTATTTTCCATAACAAGTGTCACTGTGGCCGTGGTGTCACTGTGGCCGTGGTGGCTGTAGTGTCACTGTGGCTGTAGTGTCACTGTGGCCGTGGTGTCACTGTGGCCGTGGTGTCACTGTGGCCGTGGTGTCACTGTGGCCGTGGTGGCTGTAGTGGCACTGTGGCCATGGTGGCACTGTGGCCGTGTTGCTGTGTGTACCTGCATGGTGACCAGCCGGTCATCTACCATCACCTCCTTGGTCAGGAAGTCTGCTCCTATTGTTGCTTTGTACTGGTTACTGAACTTCTTATTCACATACTGGTTCATCAAGGAGGTCTTCCCAACACTGATAGAAATAGAGAGGGACAGAGCAGAGGGGAGAGAACAGCAGGGGGGAGAGAACAGTGTTAACGGTTGATGAATTGCTGTTACTTGGCATGGCTGCATTACTCTATCCGGTCCCAATGGTGAAAGAGCAACCGTGACTCATATCAAAAATCAATGATAGGCAGAGGGAGAGAGAGAGAGAGAGAGAGAGAGAAAGAAAGACAAAGAGAGAGAGGCCAGACACTTAAAAGCCCATCAGATGTAGTCTAGACTATGTGGACTGTTATACTGTTTCTCCTCTACAGTGCTGACTGAACATAGCAGGATCAGATTTCATAGAAAGCGCAAGAGAAAGCAAGAGAAGGAGGAGGGGAAAGTTGAAATAAAAGCAAATAAATACAGCAATGAGCAAAGTCAAGCCATGCAACATCTACAGAAAGTGAAAGTCAGCATCAGATAACCATAAGAGTTAGTGAACAGTCTGGCCATAAAGACTGCAGATATGTTTCTGATTCAGCCGAAACACCATCAACAGCAAGAGTCCATCGTTCAACTGGAAAACCATAGCCAGGCGTCAAGACGACAAAAAGTCTGTAACTTACCCGGAATCCCCAAGGATGATGACTTTCAGGAGCACTTTCTTCCTGGATGTCATTCTGTCACGTCTGAGGAGAGACCACAGACACAAAGTCAGGACAACAAACACGTTGTATGCTACATTGTACATAGCGCAGCCGAATACACACACCTGGGAATACAGTAACGATGAGATACCTTATATTTTCTAAATCATAGCTCTGTTCAATGATGTGTGGCCCTGTGTGTAGACAACGCGAGGCTAGGCTATGTGATGAGTGTGTGAATTAGTCATATGTGTAGAGTGCTACAGTATGCCAGTGTGTGACTGGGCCACGGTTTGCGCTCCATTCATTCCAGTCATGTGTTCTCTAAGCCGCTGGCCAAGTCATGAGGAACACATCATTCTCTTTCTCTCTCCAACTCAACCTCTCTCTCTTACACACATTAATAGAGGAAGTGAACCTGAGGGCTTGGCTATATCACTATGCTTCCCATTATAGGAACCAACTCTTAAACAAACAAAAAAACACTTTTTACCAATCTCCTCGAGTGGCCAAACCTACACACCCTGAGAAGAGTCTGAGCTGAGGCTACAACACTGCCGGCCGACTCAGATATGGAATATATTTGCATTTAAAAAAATGAACAAAAAAAAAAGTGTTCTTGGAGGCGTGAGTGATCAGGGCAGATAAATTGCAGTTCTTGGTGAGAACCAAGGCACTGATGGAGATAATATTGAGAATACAAGTGACCCAGGAGTAACCCATTCAAATCCACTGGGTGTTTCTCATCGAAAAAACAATGGAGCAGGCTAACAGTCTGATTCAGGAGAATAACAGCCTTTGTGAAGCGCATTCTCAACCAGATATCTGGCCATCTCAACAAAGAGGGCAGCTTACAAGGAGCAAAGAGAGAACTGCTCATGCAAATGCACAAATATACATATACTCCCCCTTCTTGTATTAACCTATCCATCCTTCTCGAACAGATACCGACCCCTAACTCGCTCAGGGATGTCCCGTCTGGCCACGTCTCATAATTCTCTGAGCAGTCTATTTATAGAGCAATCTGTTGTATAAAGGATCCTAATTTAGTAATACACACCTGGTCCTGCCCCCCCCTCCTCTACCTCACACTCTCTTGTCTCTGTGGTCTACCTCACAGGCCCCTGTGTCTCTGTTGAGTTAGAGCCCAGAATCAGGGTCACTGACAGGACATTAGCTCCCCTCTCTGTCACAGTCCATCAACAGCCTGGTCAGAGACCTAGCCTCTTACAGCACTCTAATGGGCATCTCATAAAGTCTGTCTACTCTCAAACTAGCCCCCATAGCCCCCCCCCACACACACACACACACCACTGCAAGTCATGGGTGACCCTCTCAGCAGACAAAGGCTTGGCCTAAGGCCTACAATGACAGACAGACTGCTCAATCTGTGTGATGCAGCAAATAGACACAGTAAAAATGTTGAACTTGTTCAACAAATCCAAGACCCTAGTAAAATGACCAATGACACCCATATTTACAAACAACGCTTCTAATTTATCACACACGCAGCTTACATTGAAATCTTGACACACAAGTGGGTCAAGTCCACTAGTTTTCTTTTGGGTACAAAAACAACCCTTCTGTCCTCCACCGTGACGTGTGTAGTGTATTGAAGTGTAGTGAGTAGTGTAGAGTAGTGACTCTGAAGCGTGGGGAATAGCCCTTCTTCAGCAGAGCAGCATGACACACTGAGCATGCTCACACCACTGCCACAGTCACATGGCTGCAGACAGGACCTTCAACCCTGACTACTGACATTTGACCCTTGAGCTCGGAGAGGCCACCGATCAGGAGGCAGTGATTCATGGTTGCTGTGATGCGTCTTCACTTTCTGACACAACCTCGTAAATATGCATAACATGACTCTAAGCCTAACCCTAACCCAAAGCAGTATTATTTTGTTTTGGACTGAGGTCATTGCCTTCTGCCCCTCCACCCCACAGAGAGACTGTTGGGTACTGGACTCTTAACACTGCACTGAACACTGCACATGAAGAGGCAGCTAGAACTCCAAGAGTTACTTGGAGTAAATCAGTGCAACTGATTTGTATGCACAGCAGACCCACAGACAAGCACCCAGACACAAACACACTCTAGCCTAATAATAGATGTGTGCACAGCCTTGATGAACACGTTGCTCAACTCATCTCCAACATGTCACAAAGTTACAACACTCTCCCTCCTTGCTGTCAGCCAGGTCAACATAACAGCAGCACCTGGATCCCTGTAGGGTGAGCTGTGGCAATTGTGTTGCTACAACGCTATCCACTCTCCAGCTGGAAACACACATATGCCCCTGTATAATGTAACTGACAGACCTGTCAGAGGGACCAACATCCCAAATTAAATGAAGCCTAATGGAAATAATATAGTCTCGTTGTGTTTAAACTAGTTCACTGCATTGCAGTGAGCCATAATGTAGGATTTTAATACTGTAATATTGCCACCCCCACGCCTACTAGCCTAATCTGCAACCCATGATACTGCATTCGGGAAATCGGATCACATGGGAGAAACATTTCCCCGATTTTAAACCCGAATGGACCTGAGGTAAGGCTATACAACATAAATCAGTCTAATCTACACATATTCAAGAATGAATACCAATACCTTATTGTCAACAAGCAAAACATTTACAGTCCTGGAAAGATTGAGTGACTTCGTGTTAAGGATTGGTTGTGCAGATTCCCTAATACAATGTCCATGATGTCGAAGCCTCCATATCTCGGTGATAGAAACCGATGTGGTAGTGTCGGAAAGCCGGTTTAACGGTTCAGTAATTCATAGCTAAGGTCGGACATAATGTTCGCTCCTGTGTCGGACACAGTAGAACAGGCCCACACTATTGCTCAATCCATCTGAGAAACTGCGGCCGCCCCACTCTCGGGTCACTCGTTTCTCAAACTCTCCGGTCCCTACTACGCATCAAATCCTAGCTAAACAATACGTTGCTGTCATAACATTTCTTTAGAACTTACCTTCAACTTAGAAAACACCGCGGAACGATGTTTTTTTCTTTCTTTTTTTTTTTGCTGCGATATAGCTCGCTAAAAATGTTTAGCAAGACACAGTTTTAGGTAACGTAATAGAAAATATATCAAGTGTTGGGAGGAGAATAATAGCAGAATCGATCGCTATAGCCTTCAGCTTCTCTAAAACGTATATTCTGGCCCTTCCCACTGGCAATATGTTAATATCTAGTGCTAGTAGGCTAGGTTGGGAATCAGATGGGTTGTCTGGTCTTGTGGCCCCAGCTGCTGTTCGCGACCGATTTTTTCCTCTTCTACTCCTTTACTTCCTTCAAAACAACCCCGACGTCACCACGCTGGAACGTGATCACGCACACACAGTCTATAACGCCACGCCCATAGAATATATGTCAAATAAGAATTCAAAATAACCGTACCAGGTGATGTGGTAAGGTTGTAACCAGAGATTTTAGAATACATTCTGGTTGATATGCTCTATGTTGTAATGTATGCCCTTGGTCTGCTACTCAAGTTGACAAAAAAGCTTGTCAGTGGACTGACTCCGTCCACTTCACTGGTCAGGGTCTGGCCCCTCCGACTGACTAATTTTTGGATTATTAAAACAGCTCTCCAAATTGTATAAACACATGTGCTATGGACCTGTCAAGATGAAGCATCAGTGGGAGATGATAGGTTGTAGGAAATAATTGACTATTATGGAAGATTTCATAAAACCTCACAACATAGCCTTCCTTATGGTACAGTATTTCTATTAATGATCAAGCAGATAGGCTGATTACATTTGAATATATAATTGTTTTTATTATCCAACGGTTTATATTGTTTTTCAAATAGATATAACAACACCAGAGGGTGTTGATGAGGAGAACACTGATAAAGACCACTAGAGGGCACTCTTAGCTAATTTCTGATGAATGAGCTCAAGATGAGAATGATAACGCAGTCTGGGCTTGTGTTGCCCAAAACTCATCTTACCTTAGCTGCATTGATATCTACTAGTCATTACCTTCTTGATGAGTATTGTTATTATAATTACCGATGTCGAACTATATCCTTATTACATAATGAGTGCATTCTTTATTTTATATTTCACTCCTGGCTCTGCAGTATAACTCTGATTATATATTCCTGCCCTGAACCCTATAGGCTAACCATGTGTGAGCGCTGTTTTGCCCCATCTCACCCCAATATGTATATCTGAAAAGCCCAGTCTGCCTGATAGCTGCTTGCTGAAGCCATTCTGTCTTCTTTGCTTGTCTGTGTATTCAAACGGGGAAAGGGTTGATAGACTGCCTTCGATTCCTGACAGACTTACTGTAACGTGACTGAAATATGTTTACTGGTTGGCGGGGGAGAGGGGAAGGAGCAAAGGAGAATATTGCTCAGTCCATCATACCAGGTGAGTTTGAGTCGATAGCGATGTCTTAGCAAATGTTGATGGCTATTTACTGGCGCCATACACCTTATGGTCTATGGCGCCAGTAAATAGCGGCCGGCATCAACATTTGCTAAGACAATAGTTTTGTTCAGTCCATTATCTGTGTCCTACACAGTGCAGATAGGGCACTTTTAGGTATATGGCGCCAGTAAATAGCCATAAACATTTGCCAACACATTGCTTTAGACTCAAACTCACCTGAGAAGTGTTGTTGAGTAGAGTGGTACCAGAGAGGAATTATAATATACATATATACTGTATATTCAGGTGCACTTTCAAGCTGTGAATCTATATATGTTAAGATAATTAGCATGTTGTTTGTGGTTCCTTGATCGCTATTTACCATGTTTAAATGCTAAATAAAGTTTAAGTTGGGCGCTCTACCAGTTCCATGTTCTACCAATCAGTGGTGGCCAGCGCAGTGCTGTACTGGTATGCTGGGGGAACAGCATCAAGGAAGGTGACACCAAGAGGCTGAACAAGCTTGTTAGGAAAGCTGGTTCTGTCCTCTGTGTCACCCTGGACACTGTGGAGGAGGTGGCCCATAGGAGGATGAGGACCAAACTCCTGGCCATCATGGACAATCCCTCCCATCCCCTACATGACACTGTGGCAGAGCAGAGAAGCTCCTTTAGCAACTGATTATTACAACCACCTTACACTAAGGAGCGCTATAGGAGATCTTTTCTGCCTGCCGCAATACGACTGTCCAACTCCTCCTCCGTCTGGCTCGATCGGGGTAATCGGAGTCAGGCTGGGGGATGTTAAATCATACTGGATTGTTGTTACTGTAGATAATGTTTCAGATGTCTATTTTATTTTATTATTCTATTGTCACTTTATTTTGTTGTTGTTGTTTGTGATGTGAGCTGATGTAACGCCTCAATTTCCCCTCGGGGATCAATAAAGTATCCATCTATCTATCTATCTCTTATTTTGAAGAAATTCTTATTTACATACATTTACATTGACCGGAGGTAGATGGGCGGAGTTCCACTATTGGAGCTCAGAGAACATAGATGTCACCTCTGACGACTGGCTGAAAACAAGCTGGGATAATGCAAAATAACGGAGCGTGGCAAAATAACCAATGTAGGACTATTTCGAGCAACTATTTCTCCTTCTAATTACAGATCACCCTTAAAATCGTTTCTGCTGTCGTAAAGACGAATGCTTTGCCAAAAATGATGGAGGAAATTGATAGGTACCAAGTCCCTCCAGTCGACACAGAGATGCAGCCAGTGGTAAGTGCTATGCTTGCGTTTATAGCTATATTACTCTGCGAAATTGTTCAGGGTATTGTGCCAAAATGTTTTGAATTGGAACGCCAAAAATGTATTCCGAGATCAGTACGTGCTTTTTACGGGGTTGTCAGAGCTTTGTCGACTAGAGACCGCACAGCTGGACCAGTAATGGCTAACCATAATGCACTACAGCCCCAGTTGGTTCTGTTTGACATTTTTCGTTGATTGTCTCTCTTCTCATTCAGTTCAATCAGTACCGACATTTATCATTAGATTGAGCTGACTTCGTTTGGGCCACTGCCATCGACTCTATCCTTTACACCAGACTGGTGACGTGTTATATCTTGTGGTCGTTGATGAGCTGGCTGTTATCGGCCTGCCGCGCTCCCCGGGGCTGGGCGAAGAGGCGCTGTGTCCCGTTTTGCGGCTGCTGCAGCTGCCGTGCCCGAAGTGGTGGGAGCAGTTGGAAGGGGGGGAGGGGGGAGGGAGGAAGAGAGGGAGGCAGCACTCGCTCCCTCTACAGGGGCTGCTTTCAATACATAAAACATGTAAAAAGAAAAAAGAAGGTATAAGATTGCTAGAGAGGTTGTCTTAGCATTAAAAATAAACCGTGAATAGGCTATTTAGAACATGAATATGTGCTTGGATTCACGCAGGTTTGGTTTCTCATGACACATCTTATACAGGACAGAACGTCCTAAACACACTTCACTTCAGCTGTCTCTAAAAACCTACCACTGTAGGAATGTGTAGGGAGGGGACACTAGTTTACACACACATGTTTATGATGGGAATACGATGTAGGCTATTGAATACAGAGTAGTTAGGTTCCCTCCTAGACTTTTACATTACACTTCCCAACAACAGTAATGTTGTCAAGTAATGCCGTCCTTCCTGACAGTGACCATTGGGAAGATGACTCCAGAACCATGAGACAGCTAGACAGTGATTGGCAGTAGAGAGGCTCCGTCCAGCAAAGAGCCTGTATGGAGGAAAGCTAATGTCAACATGTAGCAGTCTAAGCTCCTCCCACTGCCTGGTCGTAGTCCAGGGAGACCTTGTTTGAACATGGCAGGGTGAATAAATGCAGTCCAGGCCCGTGTGACTTGCCTCCATGTATGCCCTTGGCTGGCTAGAACAAGGTAGGGGTTGTGGAGGATATAATAGAGGGCTCTGTCAGTAGACTAGGTCAGACCAGACCTGATCCCCACCCTCTCCCTCTCCCGCCCCCTTCCTCCTCCCCCTTTCTCCTCCCCCTTCTCCTCCTCTCCCCTCTGTGCCGATGACATGTTTATAACATCATGTGTTTGTCGTACAGGATGCCTCGGAGGCAGACTCAGACACCAGACAAGGTGAAACTGTAGCCCTCAACTACAAGCCCTCCCCTCTGCAGGTGAAGATAGGTGAGTCCAGCCACCCCGTCACACGGATAGGTGAGTCCAGCTAAGTCTGGCAACGCGGTGTGTTTGTAACTGATGACACCATTTCCTGTATTTGGCAGAGAAACAGCGAGAGCTGTCCAGGAAGGGGTCGGTGAAGAACGGCACTGTGGGAAGTCCCGTCAACCAGCAGCCCAAGAAGAACAATGTTATGGCCAGAACGAGGTAACTAACTATTAACTAGGACTAACTAGTACTGTCTGGCACCCATATACAATGTCCCTGTTCAGTATCGCTCCTCTTCCCTCTTGGCGTGTTTCCAACTCTATTCTCTTTGTCTCCTCTACTCTAGGCTGGTGGTGCCAAATAAAGGCTACTCGTCTTTAGACCAGAGCCCGGATGAGAAGCCCCTGGTAGCGCTGGACACTGACAGGTACCACAGCTAACCCTTGCCCTAACATTAGCCCTAACCCTAGCCCTAGCCCTAACCCTACTCGTCTTTAGAACACTAGCCCTAACCCTAACCCTACTCGTCTTTAGACCAGAGCCCAGATGAGAAGCTCTTGGTAGCGCTGGATACTGACAGGTACCACAGCTAACCCTTGCCCTAACATTAGCCCTAACCCTAGCCCTAGCCCTAACCCTACTCATCTTTAGAACCCTAGCCCTAGCCCTAACCCTACTCGTCTTTAGACCAGAGCCCGGATGAGAAGCCCCTGGTAGCGCTGGACACTGACAGGTACCACAGCTAACCCTAACCCTAGCCCTAACTCTCACTCTAACCCTACTCGTCTTTAGACTAGAGCCCAGATGAGAAGCTCTTGGTAGCGCTGGATACTGACATACCCTAGCCCTAGCCCTAGCCCTAGCCCTAGCCCTAGCCCTAGGGGTGAGGGTTGGTATGGAGGGGGGGTGAGATTAGGGGCATTGTGGTGAGGCAGGGGTGCGGTTAGGGAGAGGTGGGTGAGGGTCAGTATGGAATGGTGGGTTGTGGTGCGGGGGTTGTGGTGGGGGGAGTATGGGGTGAGGGAGGGGGATAAGGATGGAGGGGGGGTGGATTAGGGGGGTTGCGGTGAGGGGCTTGGGTGGGTTTTGGAAGGGGAAAAGAGGCTCAGTGTCCCCCTTGCCTGCTCAGCGCTTGACACAGCAGAGCCATATGGTACAGCCGACACTCTTTGTAATGGTTTCCTCTAGCCTACAGATTTACACATGTATATACAGTACATATGCATGACTAAGTGACCAAATTGCGTTGCTGGAACATAATTAATATGTTGAACACACGTCAGATGTGCGCATGCAGGTGCCCACACACAAGCCACACAAGTGATGTATTCTTTCTGTATGTGTTTGTAGTGACACTGACTTTGTGTGTGTGTGTGTGGTGTGTTTGTCTTTGCAGTGATGATGACTGCGATGTGTCCAGATACTCCTCATCAGGATACTCCTCAGCCGAGGTGAGATGTCTGAGGGACCAGGTACCTATGCACTACAGCTTAACTTAAGCCCTGTGAGCTGTCATAAGCATGACATAACCTGTCATATCACTTCCATGGTCACCACCACTTATTCCAACTCCCATGCCCTCTGACCTGTAACCATAACAACCTGAAACATGGTTCTGAGTACCGCACCCTCCCACTGTAACCATAACAACCTGAAACATGGTTCTGAGCACCGTGCCATCCCACTGTAACCATAACAACCTGAAACATGGTTCTGTCTACAGCACTGCCCACTATCCACTACATGATTAATCACATTCATCAACCAGGACCTATGGTGGTAGTTAGTTAGTAATGGTTAGTTATTTAGTTAATTAGTTAGTCAGTTAGTGGTAAGTTACTTAGTTAGTAACCGGTTGTGCTGTTGTCCTCCTGTCTCCTGCAGCAGATCAACCAGGACCTGAACATCCAGCTGTTGAAGGACGGTTACCGGCTAGACGAGATCCCTGATGACGAGGATCTGGACCTGATCCCGCCCAAGTCCGTCAACGCCACCTGCATGTGCTGCCAAGCCACGCCCTCCTCCTCCTGCCAAATACAGTAGCCTCTCCCCCTACTCCATCACATGACCCCTCCACCTATTCCTCCGTCTGCCGAATACAGTAGTCCCTCCCTCATCACGTCATCTGCCCGCCCACTACCAGGACAGCCACAGAGAGAAACCCCATAAGGTTAGGGTTAGGGTTAGGTATATTATAGATATGGTGTAGGTATATTAGAATTGATATGAAAATGAGTCACTGGGTCCTCCTATGGTAGGACGTGCTGTCCGGTCACGTAGGGTTCAGGGGGAAAAAGAGAAGAGACGGACTGAAGAGTGTTGAGACGATGACGATGACGGCGCTGTTGTTGCCATGACTACTGCTTGTGGAACTCTCCGCCTTATTTGGACTTCCTTCCTGTGTTGCTGCTGTTCTGGACAGAGGGATCAACAGCCAATGAACTGTGTGTTTTAAAAAAACAACAACTTGACATTTGATTTGACAGTCTGGAGAGTGTATCATAATGTGTGTAACATGTCCAAACCCCTGGGAAGGTTGAAGGGGAATACAGCAGCAGGTCAGACTCAAGGGGAAACACTAAAACTGGGACTCATATGTGACTTGGTCACGTTCAAGCACCTCATACTGTACAGTACATTGAAATTCAACAAGACAAGTTTTGATTTGGGTGGAACTTGTAGTTGCCTTGGGTCCCATTTCTCTCTGTGTCTCTCTCGCTCGGTCCACTCTCTCTCTCTCTCTCTCTTTCCTCTCTTCATCTTCACCTATCAGTTGTATTGCTCTCCTGTGTGTCCTCTACATCAGACCTGAAGGTGAGCTGTGAGCTATAGGGTCAGGGCTGGGGATGTAGTGAAGTCGAGCTGTGAGAGTGGCCCTTCTCTTGATTTCTAGAAACTCGATTCCTCGCCGTCCTCTCCTTCGGTCCTCCACTTGCTTCCTCCTCAAAAAGCATTGGAGGAGAATATCTAAAGGGGAGGAACCTACAGACAGGTACCACACCTCCTCCAGAACGTTTTGAGTAGGTAGCGAGAGGAGGACAGAGGAGAGGGATGTGAGGAATCGCGTTTCTAACAGTTGAGGAAGGGCCTACTGTATGTAGTATATATTCACTATCTACCTCTGAGCGAACCACTGCTTGCTAGTTCTAGAGAAATCTAAAGTTGAGAAACTCAACAAGCCAAAACTTCCTGTAACGCCAGTGAAGCAGACATGACAGTGCATGCCAAGGCTTGCTCGGGGCTTTCGCATGCAAGAGTATCAAACGGGAAGCGATCGCTTGTTGAATTTTATCAGCTATGCATTCTCCGGTTGTGCTCAGAGGTAGCGTGTTAGCGGACAAGCGGTTAACGAGCTTGCAGATTCACACCTATCGCTGTGTCTCAAATGACACCCGATTCTCACCCAACATATCTTTGGCTGAGAACTGTGTGCGTAACGTTGACTGTGTTATATCATACAGTAACGCCAATGGGAGATGTGTGTGTATTAAAGTTGAGTGCAGGTGTCTATGGCCGCTACAGGAGCACTGCGTTTGGGTACTAGAGTGTCATTTGCGACGTTGCCTCACTTCCACCTCTGAGTTTAAAGTAGAGTATGCCTTAAGCAATGCGTTTTTTTTGTGGAAGATGTTTAATGCTTGTGGTATGTTTTAATTTATTGGAAATATGGGAAAGTATGCATTTGAACATAGGCACAGTGTTGTTTTTTTTATTCTTCAGATGCTTATTGTTATGATTGTAAAGAAGATGTGAACAACTTGCATTTGAATATTGGAACAATGTTATTGTTATGTGTAATGTAACATATCATCAAATAAATATCGCATATCTGAAGAGAAAGTCTTGTGATTTCATGTTTCTATATGATGTATATAGTACAGGACATAGTAAAACACCCAAATACAGCACCACTTCTCATCTCATGACTACATAGGTGGGGGAAGGTGGAGGTGGAGGTTTTGGAGGTGAGGGGGTGGGTGAGGCAAGGGGGAGAAGAAGAGGAGCAGAATAGAAGGGTGGTTGAGAGAAGAGGGGGAGGAGTGATTAGCCTGGAGTTGATCCCCCAGGGACAGATGGCGTAGGGCAGCTTAGCTCCCAGGCGAGTTGAGCCTCTTCTCTGGAGCAAGGTAGTATCCAGGAGAGAAGAAGAGAGAACACACTGTTCACTTAAGGGGAGAAGGCAGAGACAAGCTTGGGAGATAGGTGAGTGAGCCGTCCAGGCCCAGGGAGGTTGTCCTTGGGGAGTGTCAGCTCTGTCTCTGGGTAGAGGGCATGGAGAGATGGGTCAGTGCCTTTCTTAAGTATTGTATATGATCAGCAAAGGTCAAACCACTACCACATAGTGTCTATGTCAGTAACTATCTCTATCTCTATCTCTGTGTCTATTGGAGCAACTATCTCTATCTCTGTGTCGATTGGAGTAACTATTTCCATCTGTCACAGTATTTGTGTCAGTAACTATCTCTATCTCTGTCATGTCTATGTGAGTACAGTAACTATCCCTTATTTCTGTCATAGTGTCTATTGGGTGGGAGTAACTGTCTCTATCTCTGGTATAGAGTCTATGTCAGTTACTATCTCTATCTCTGGTATAGAGTCTATGTCAGTTACTATCTCTATCTCTGATATGGAGTCTATGTCAGTAACTATCGCTCTCTGGTATAGAGTCTATGTCAGTAACTATCTCTTTCTCTGGTATAGTCTATGTCAGTAACTATCTCTATCTCTGGTATAGAGTCTATGTCAGTAACTATCTCTGTCTCTGTCACAGTATTGGAGTAACTACTTGCCAGTAGACCAGTGAGGCAGGACAACAGAGTAACGCCCGGGTAAGAGCGTGTCACCAGGAAGTGTAGCCATGTTGCTGAGGATGTTGATGGGTGTGGCAATGCCACTCCTTATATGGGCACAGCTCCTGTATGGCTCCGCCCTCCCGGCTATCTCCTCCTATGAGTTCAACGCCTACAGGATGCAGCAGTACAACCTGCAGCAGGAGAAACATGGTACTATTCCATACCAACCCCTAGCCCCTAGCCATACAGAAACATAGTACTATTCCATACCAACCCCTAGCCCCTAGCCATACAGAAACATAGTACTATTCCATACCAACCCCTAGCCCCTACTCCCTACTGCCTAGCCCCTAGCCCCTATTCCCTACTGCCTAGCCATACAGAAACATAGTACTATACCATACCAACCCCTAGCCCCTAGCCCCTACTCCCTACTGCCTAGCCAGACAGAAACCACAACTGTGGTCTGATTCTCAACCATTTTCTCGAAGTGCCTTCTTCTATCAGAAGAGACCAGTAGCAAACAATGAATGTGATTATATGTTTGGTTGTCAGTAAATCGGAGTCAGGCTCTCTAAGTTGTATAATATGTGTGTGTGTGTGGGGATGTTTGACCTTTGCCCCCTGTACTTGGCTGTGCAGGTTGCCGTGGTGCCATCGTGGTTGCGGAGGCACGTTCGGCAGACGACCCAGGTCTGACACGCCGCTGTGTCATCATGAAACTACAGGACTTCACTGCGGAGCGATACGCAGAGACGCAGAGGCAGAACGCTGCTGCAGTACTCATACTGTTCCCCAAAAACACCTCCGCCATCTCCCACGATGTCATACAGGTAGAACAGCTTTAAATCAGTCCCAGACGTTTAAGTTTCTAACCCAGAGGTTTAACTCTCAGACAGAGGTTTAATTCTCTCACCCAGAGGTTGAACTCTCCAACCCAGAGGCTTAACTCTCTCACCCAGAGGTTTGACTCTCTCACCCAGAGGTTTAACTCTCAGACAGAGGTTTAATTCTCTCACCCAGAGGTTGAACTCTCTCACCCAGAGGTTTGACTCTCTCACCCAGAGGTTTAACCTCTTAAGCCCCCTGTACTTTATATTATAACATTAGAAACATTAGGGCCCGTCCAGCTCTCTTTTCTAGAGGTTTAACTCTAATGTAATATATGCCATTTAGCTGACGCTTTTATCCAAAGCGACTTACATTGCAGTGAGTGCATACATTTTTCAGTATACATGGTCCCAGCGGGAATCAAACAACCTAAACAACCTAAGCATTGTTAGCGTCGTGCTCTACCAACTGAGCCACAGTGGACCACCTCTCTCCTCCCTAGGCGTTTATGGTGAGTGAGAGTGAGGCGCTGTCTAAGGAGACCATCATGCCTGTTTACGTTGCGCCTGAGGACGAGCACCTGCTGAGTATGTATGAGGAGGTGAAGCAGGCTGCCGCCACGCGAGCCTCCTCTGTGATGGTCAGAGGTAAATCACACACACACATGCACGCTCGCACACCCACACCCACACACACCCGCACTCTGAGAGAGGGGGAGGGGATGGAGGGAGGGTAAGAGGGGGTAAGGCTTTTCTCTCTCTCTCTCTCTCTCTCTCTCTCTCTCTCTCTCTCTCTCTCTCTCTCTCTCTCTCTCTCTCTCTCTCTCACTAACCATCCCTCCCTCTCCCTCTCTCTATGTGTTCCTCTACAGTTATTCGTAGTATGGTCACAGCAACCGCCTTCCAGATCTTAGTCAGCAATACCAGCCCAATAAAGCCCATCACTGACAACGCTATCATTACGTTAGAGGTGAGTGTGTTAGCGGGCCATATCAATACTTGAGAAGTGAGTCTGTTAGCCGGCCTTAGATACGTCTCTGTGCCGCTCCCTCCCCCTCTAATTTGCTGCTAGTTCAGTTCTTACAGGAGCTTCTACAGTTACTGTAAATGGTGATAGCTTCTTGAGTGTGATTGGTCCTCTGTGTGTTTAGGGTGTACTTCCTGGATCCGGAGAGGACCCACCCACTATCGTAATCACCGCACACTATGACTCATTTGGCCTTACCCCGGTAAGTGATGAAATAAACATGAGTACTTCAGGCAGCGGTCTAGAGATGGGATATGGTCTGGTTCTCTTTAGAGATGTGATGTGGTCTAGTTCCATTTAGAGATGGGATATGGTCTGGTTCTCTTTAGAGATGTGATGAGGTCTAGTTCCATTTAGAGATGTGATGTGGTCTGGTTCTCTTTAGAGATGTGATGAGGTCTAGTTCCATTTAGAGATGTGATGTGGTGTACATCAATATAGACATATAAGAACAATAACATATAAGAAATATGACATATAAGATGTGGTCCCGGCTTCCCTCAAAATTGCATTCTTCACATTGCATTCTTCAATGCCACTCTCTCTCTCTCTCTCTCTCTCTCTGTCTCTCTCTCGCTCTCTCTCTCTCTCTCTCTCTCTGTCTCTCTCTCGCTCTCTCTCTCTCTCTCTCTCTCTCTCTCTCTCTCTCTCTCTCTCTCTCTCTCTCTCTGTAACAGTGGCTGTCGTATGGAGCAGACTCCAATGGTAGTGGGGTCACTATCCTGCTTGAGCTGGTTCGTCTCTTCCACAAGCTGTACAGCAACCCCCGCACCCAGTCACCGTAAGTTACTGTACACACAGACCTGACTACACAGTTACACAAAGTCTTTTCTTCATATATAACATGTCTGTCTTGGTGTTGTGTATAACATCTCGGTCCTGGTGTTGTATATAACATGTCTGTCTTGGTGTTGTATATAACAAGTCTGTTTTGGTGTTGTATATAACATGTCTGTTTTGGTGTTATAGATACCATCTCTTGTTCTCTCTGACTGGAGGTGGCAAGTACAACTTCCTGGGAACCAAGAGATGGATTGACGAGAACATGGACCACGCTGGTGAGTTAGGGTTAGGATTAGTACCAATGTTTATACACACATGAATATACTGTATATGTCTATGGTTAGTAGTATATTACTAACCATAGACATAGTAGTAGTATATTAGTTAAACTCCTTCAGCTCTCCAGACTATTGCAGGCAGGTTTGACCTTTATGTGTGTTATTCCTCCAATCAGAGTCCAGCCTCCTCCATGATAACGTGGCGTTTGTTTTGTGTCTGGACACACTGGCTAATGGGGACGAGCTTTTCCTGCATGTGTCCCGCCCTCCCAAACCTGGAACCCTCCAGCACACCTTCATACAACAGCTGGAGCAGGTGGTTTCTACCAGATTCCCCTGGGTGAAGCTTGGGATGGTCCATAAGAAGATCAACCTGGGGGAGTCCACTGTATCTTGGGAACACGAGCGCTACGGCATGCGCAGGATTCCAGGGCTCACGCTGTCTCACCTGGAGGACCCCAGAGATGAGCTGCGACGCTCCATCCTGGACACCATGTGAGTCAAACCCTAACCTAACCTAACCTAACCTAACCTAACCTAACCTAACCTAACTTAACCTGACCCTAACCTAACCTAACCCTAACCTAACCTAACCTAACCTAACCTAACCTAACCTAACCTAACCTAACCTAACTTAACCTGACCCTAACCTAACCTAACCTAACCTAACCTAACCTAACCTAACCCTAACCTAACCTAACCTAACCCAACCTTACCTAACTTAACCTGACCCTAACCTAACCTAACCTAACCTAACCTAACCTAACCTAACCCTAACCCTAACCTAACCTAACCTAACCTAACCTAACCTGACCCTGACCTAACCCTAACACTAACCTAACCTAACCTAACCTAACCCTAACCTAACCTAACCTAACCCAACCTAACCTAACTTAACCTGACCCTAACCTAACCTAACCTAACCTAACCTAACCCTAACCTAACCTAACCTAACCTAACCTAACCTAACCTAACCTAACCTAACCTGACCCTGACCTAACCCTAACACTAACCTAACCTAACCCTAACCTAACCTAACCTAACCTAACCCTAACCTAACCTAACCCAACCTAACCTAACTTAACCTGACCCTAACCTAACCTAACCTAACACTAACCCTATCCTAACCTAACCTAACCTAACCTAACCTAACCTAACCTAACCCTAACCTAACCTAACCTAACCTAACCTAACCTAACCTAACCTGACCCTGACCTAACCCTAACACTAACCTAACCTAACCCTAACCTAACCTAACCTAACCTAACCCTAACCTAACCTAACCTAACCTAACCTAACCTAAACTAACCTAACCTAACCTAACCTAACCTAACCTAACCTAACCTAACCTAACCTAACCTAACACTAACCCTATCCTAACCTAACCTAATCTAACCTAACCTAACCTAACCCAACCTAACCTAACCTAACCTAACCTGACCCTGACCTAACCCTAACACTAACCCTATCCTAACCTAACCTAACCTAACCTAACCTAACCTAACCTAACCTAACCCGAACCCTAAATGCCTTGTTTCCCTGACCATGTGAAAACCTCTGGGCCGTAGTTAGGTCTTCTGCCAACAGAATATCAAAAACCTATTATAGAATGTGCTTATCGCACATTTCAAAAGGGGGGGAAAGCATGTTTTTTTGTACTGTAATCTGATTGAATGAGCATGTATGTATGAGAGGATTAGGTAGTGATGTACTGTATGAGGGGATGTATGACAGTGTTATGACAGTGTTATGACAGTGTTGTATGTATTATGGTGATTCTCTCTCCACAGGTCGCAAGTGGACTTCAGGAAGCTCAAGCGCAATGCTGTTGTTATTGCAGAGTCCCTTGCGAGATTTATGTACAATCTTACTGATAAGGTATGAAAGACACACGCACGCACGCACGCACGCACGCACGCACGCACACACGCACGCACGCACAGAACTGAATTTGAAACCTCCATGAAACAAAGTTACAAAACAAGAACCTATACTATTGAGAAGTCACAGATGTATGACCACAATAAGCATACTATTTGAAAAGCATTTGACATCGTAAGTTATTATTAATAGTCTTTATTACCATGAATGTATGCACACACATCAACTCAGACTTCATGTTGTTTTGTTTGTCTTGGATAATTATCCCTTGAACTGTTTTCCTCCAGGGTTCCCCGAAAGACATACAAGTCTTCAAGGGTCAAATGGTAAGATGTTTAAGGTTTCTGCTCTCAAACAAAACACTAACTCAGTCAGTACATATCTTTCTTGTAATGTCTCATAGCACAAGCTGTAAAGGGAATCCTTGCCACCTAGTGTTCATACTCTAGTATTGCAGTAACTTGGAGAATGTTCAGAATCACTCTGAGCCAGTCATTCTGTTACTAGGGCATCACAGGTCATAACCCTAACCCTAAGTCTCCATTACGTGTCTTTCAGGAGATCCAGGACAGTCGTTTGGCGTCACTCATGTCCTTCTTGACATCCGTCCCTCGGGCCACGCAGCTTTTGGACAAGGAGGCGAGACACGGCCTCCTAGTCAACTCACTAGAGCAGGAGCTGAGGCACTACCTGCATCAGGTCCACAGGCACACGTTCCGCCAAGACAAGAGGTACAACACACACACACACACACACACACACACGCACACACACACACATACACGCACACACATACACACATACGCGCACACGCACACGCACACGCACACGCACGCACACATGTACACACACACACACACACACACACACACACACACACACACACACACACACACACACACACACACACAGAGAGACACTTAGTCACACAGTCACACAAGCACACACGCCAAGTCTTTGTTTTTCTGTGTTTCTGTTTCAGGGATCCTGAGATTACCTTCTTCAACCAAATGGACCAACCAATAACAATGTACAGGTAAGAGAGCAACATCAACATTCAAAGAGCCCTTCTCTAAACCTAACCTTAACCCTAACCCTTACTCTAAACCTAACCCTAACCCTATACTCCAACCCTAACCCTAACCTGATACACCTTCTAAAATCACAGGGATTGCTGAAATGTAGCATGTTGCACCTTTAAGACATATTTAGGATGTTGTGTTAATTCATGCAAAACTGATTATTGTTGCTTGTTTTGTCACCAGAGTAAAGCCTGCAGCTTTTGACTTGTTCCTTGGTGGCTGTATCACAGCTTATCTGGGGATAGTTTACCTTGCCATCCAGGTTTGTACCACTGTTTACTGTTACCACCTACATCCCTACCACCTGACCCAGCCCTACATCCCTCTCTACCACCCAGCCCTACATCTCTACCACCCAGCTCTACATCTCTACCACCCAGCCCTACATCCCTCTCTACCACCCAGCCCTACATCTCTACCACCCAGCCCTACATCTCTACCACCCAGCCCTACATCCCACTCTACCACCCAGCCCTACATCCCACTCTACCACCCAGCCCTACATCCCACTCTACCACCCAGCCCTACATCTCTACCACCCAGCCCTACATCTCTACCACCCAGCCCTACATCTCTACCACCCAGCTCTACATGCCATTATGAGTATCAGGTGGAAACACTGACCTTGTGCTCAATTTCCTTTCAGAACTTTGAACAAATGTACACTAAACTCAGAGCAGCTGTGAAGTCCAAACAACAGTGATGTAAAAGGTGGAAGAGAATGGAGAGGGTCTTAGTGTTACCATGCCTACATTTTCTCCAGTCTCAATGTCTTGCCATATGGATCAGAGACATTTTCAGAATTTTCAGAATTTGAAAGCCATGATAATCCCCACTTCAGTATGTTTTGTAATCCTACCGAAGCATTTTATTACCTTTTTGATTAAACACAAATCCTCTGAATAACCTGCATCCATTGTTTGTGTCTGGCCCCCCACCCCACCCCCATTTTCTTGTGCTTGCTTTCTGCATAATGTGCTCATTGATGCGATATTCAGGCTCATTGATATAAAGAACTGCAAGATACTGTATGCCTTCTATATAATATATATAATATATGCCATTTAGCTGATGCTTTTATCCAAAGCGACTTACATTGCAGTGAGTGCACACATTTCAGTATATATGGTCCCAGCAGGAATCAAAGCCACAACCTAAGCGTTGTTAACGCCATGCTCTACCAACTGAGCCACAGAGGACTATCTGTTCTACCTATTCTGTGTTCTATCTGTTCTACCTATTCTATGTGTTCTATCTGTTCTGTGTTCTATCTGTTCTACCTGTTCTATGTGTTCTATCTGTTCTACTTGTTCTATGTGTTCTATCTGTTCTACCTGTTCTATGTGTTCTATCTGTTCTACCTGTTCTATGTGTTTTATCTGTTCTACCTGTTCTATGTGTTCTATCTGTTCTACCTATTCTATGTGTTCTACCTGTTCTACCTGTTCTATGTGTTCTATCTGTTCTACCTATTCTATGTGTTCTACCTGTTCTACCTGTTCCTGCACATGTTTTAGTAGACGTTGATTTGGAAGTCATTATGAACCCATGTATGAACACCTCCTCACCACAGTGGTAGAAAACTCCAGCTCTTCTTGTCTCAACTTTATCCGAAGGTGCCGGTCGTTGAACTCTCTTATTCTCTCATGAATAAGGAATAGACGTCCTCATCTGTTCTCATCTGTCCCCCTCTGCTCTAATGGATGTGTCCAAGGGGGCGTAGAGGCATGAAGTACCCTGTTATCTCTCAAGCACCCTTATCATCCTTCACACTACCATCCTGCCAGACTTCCAGCCTCTCTCTCAAACAGGATTCAGGTGTGTGTGTGTGTGTGTGTGTGTGTGTGTGTGTGTGTGCGTGTGCGTGCGTGTGCGTGCGTGCGCGTGCGTGCGTGCGTGTGTGTGTGTGCATATGTGTGTATGTGCGTATGTGTGTGTGAGCCAGTCCTCAGAGAGAAGGACTAGCGCCGAAACGTCTCCCTCTGCCTATATCAGTCAAAACAGTTCAATACATCACACTCTTCTCTCTGCTGCATCTCTCTCTCTCTCTCTCTCTCTCTCTCTCTCTCCCTCTCTCTCTCTCTCTCTCTCTCCCTCTCTCTCTCTCTCTCTCTCTGTCTCTGTCTTTGTTCTGTCCTTAGGGGTTTGATGGAGGGAGCAGGCATGCTGTTCAGCAGGAAAAGAGGGAGGAAGATACTCATGCTCAATGCAAACTGGTGGAAATTGAATTGTTTTCTTTTGCTGAAAATGATCCTGGGGGACTAACACATTTGGGGTACAGGACAGGTCCACTACAAAATCCCAAATGTATCTCTGATGATGTGCACAGAAAGGATATGATGCAGTAGCAAACACTTCCAGATACTTCGCAAGTAGAATTCCACTCATGCAGTAAGCTCACAAGTTACAGCTGTAAATATGGTGCCTTTATATTACTAAATGACCTGAGTTCATCAGGTGATGAAGCTGAATATGGTCATGCAGTTTGCATTACAGACTCCCTGCCACTAGATGGCGTGCAAGCATACATTTTGAATACAGCAGCCAGCATCCTTGAATAGAGCAGCCAGACTGTAGGCAGTAGCCAGTAAGACTTGGTGATGGTAGCCTATTCTGCTTCTCTGACAACTCCCCAGTTTGCGACTAACATGGAACTCACCACACATTCCCTATTCAGTGTTGAAATCATACAAATACAGTTTTTCACTCTGTCCTCGTTTGCTTTCTCAGTCATCTGGTAAAGAAGAGCGTCACACAAAATGGTCGTCATGTGCGTGAATGTGTTAATCTGAGTTGGGCCCTGGTTCTGAGAGATCTCTATGCTGTCAGTGTGTGTTGCTGTCTGTGAGGTGTCTGGGGTCCTGTAGTTCACAGTGTTATATAGGTCACACCCAGCAGGTCAGACACAGCCCTGTCGCTTCCAGAGTGCCTTACTCTCACTCTGAATTATGCATCCAGGCTCCACATGCATCCCTCTCCTCTCCGAGGCACCCCTTGCAACCGCAGCGGCCCGAAGCGCGCATTCCCTCCTCCTCCATTCTTCACGAGAATGGAAGAGAGAAGTTGCCCTACAACGAGGTTAATGTTTCCGTGAGAGATATTCCCTCTGCTTCGGCTTGACAACGCAGCACAAAACAAAATCTGGGAGTTGTTTTGCTGTAAGCGATGGGGACGTGAATGGAATGAGATTGGATCGTGTACAGTACAGTACATCTCCAAAAAAGCAATCCCTAAGAGGCCTTGTTTGTTCTGTCTGACCTGAAAATGCTCCAACAACTCTAGTTTGATGTTAGTATTTATGGATGACGGGTTTGGGTTAAGTGCTGAGCCTCTCAAACTGGGCTTTATTACAGCAGAGACACACAATCTCTCTGTCCTCTCTCCCTTCCTACTGGCATGGATTAAGAGTGGTTCACTACTGCTGTACTGAGCCTGAGTCCCATACAGGTCATATAGGATTCTCTAACCTCCAATCCAGATGTCTACATTCCTTTTGACGCATTAATTCATCATCAATCGAAACAAAGGGCTTTTTAGTCAGCCTGCATTGCGTTAGCCACTGTCCCATAACTCTCACTAAAGCTGGCTCCTGGGACGAAGTTCTGAGTTTGATGCCAATTAAGAGCAGTTGTGTGGTAAGCAGATCCAGCCCTCCCGCCCCGGAGGACCGTTTATGTCTTATTTCATTCTGATTCCGCCTTCCATCATGTCCTCAGGTCGGGAGAGACTAAAGGGACTTTTCGGACAAGCACTCAGTTGACAGCAAGAGTAGGTCAAAACTAACCTTAAAGAGAGGCTACGGGATTTTTATTGCTGATTCTTTACATCAAATCTTGGCTTCAGTGTTGACTGTATGGTTCATGATATATTGTTAATCGATTTATCACTAGACACAGTCCTTAGTTTAAGGCCCAAAATAAGCTTGTCTTCTTGATTTGTTGCTCTTTTGGGGACCCGTTTTGGGCTTGTGACTGCTCATTTTAGAACTAACAATAAAAAAAACTCCTGTAGCATCTCTTTAATCCTAACCCTAACAAAACTCTTAACTCGAACCCTAACCTTAACCAAATTTTAACCAATTCGGAAATTCCATATTGGTTTCCTGGTCAGTCATGTCACCTCTTGTTCTTCCCTCCTCACATGGGCCTGCCCTGCTGTGACAGCTCCTCCCTCTCTCAGGGTCCACCCACCCACCCACCCAGGTGACCGTTGAACCCTGCCCTGCAGACTCATATTGACCTGGTAATGGACTGACCTGGGAAGAACTTTGTGTCAGCATTCTGTTATGATCTCCAAGGCATGGTAATAGAATCCCTGCGGACGGCCGTCCCCCTCAGATGGCCCGGGGTGTAGTGACATTTGCAGCGAGGCAGGTACCGCGGTAACAAACAGTGATGAATGATCATTAGGCAACACACTGAGACAGACTCAGGGCAGAAGGGTTGGGGGGAGATATTATACTATTGCACCTCTTCTTACACTACACACTATACAAAACTAGCATCAGAAATACTTGTTTCTGCTTTGCGAGCTATTCTGTGAAGTTGTCTTAATGTTATGCTTGATCCAAAGTGTATATGAGGAGGTGTGAAAGTGTGGTATACTGTATTATGCATATATTATGGATCTTTGAACACTTTTGTTTTCATCTGTTCGTTCATCTAACTTTTGGGGTTTCATTTGACTGTTATGCACAGTTATTATCAACATGAACAGTTTTTGGTTACCCTTTATTTTACAGCCCTGTTTTTGTTGGTATCTACCCAGTATTTACTAAGAAATGTAGTAACTATGTGGTAACAAGGGGTCTAACCTCTAGAGATTCAGCACAATGGGTAATTAACTACCTGGTACAAAATGGTGCATAGAGGTGCTTGAGCCTGTGAATCTAGAAGAAACAGCAAACATAATCAATATGCAATTATTTCGTAATATTGATTTTACCCAGTAGTTTCTAAGTAAGTACTTACCGTAACTTTGGGCTGTAAAATAAGTTAACCATGTTTTCACGCATGGCTGAGTAGTGGCCAAGACTGCTGTCTGTATGGACACGAAAGACACACTGTCAAACCTTTTCTGAACAACTCGTGTATTCCATTACGTTCCACTGTCCTGTAATCTCCGTACCATACCCCCCCCACACACACACACACACACACACACTCTCACCATTTTAATTTCTCAGTTGTACATTGATGTCCGTAGATCTCAGACGACAGGCGTGTCACCCTGGTCGCGCTGGGCCTTAAAGCCATCACAGTTAACAGCATGTAAAGACTCCCGGAGTTGTCCCGGGAGGATTAGAGGGAAGGAGAACAGGGTTTGGTCCTCCAGAGCAGCAGGGTCTCACCACTGAACTCCTGAACCCCAACTCCCACTCATGGGGTAACCCTTTCAACACATGCCACTCTCTGATTATGACGGTTATGACGAGGTTGCTTGCCTTTCACACGTTAGCCTCTAATGAGGACTGGAACATGGAGAGGAGAGGCTGAACTCCATTCAACAACTTGATTACGGGCGATGCCAACACATTATAAATGATTCTTATCTCTAAATGATTCTTAAATGATTCTTATCTTTAAATGATTCTTAAATGATTCTTATTCTTATCAAATGTATTCTTATCTCCGAAAACACTGCAATCTGGGCTACAGGTGCGATACACAGACAATGTTTCTCTTCATACTTAAATAAAATGTCTGTGTCTTATCTATCAAATGATAGAGGTTCGTTTGGTTTTCTCAGGGGGACCCCAATTTGAAATCAGGGGATCCCACAAAGGGTCCCGACGCCAAGTTTGGGAACTGCTGCTGCTGTGTGTCTCTCTGAGAGGAACAGATCAGGCCACACTAATGCTGTATGTGAAGTGTGAGCGCTACAGGCCCCATAACTAGGGGACTTGCGGGTCGGGCTGGATCAGGTAAAAAAGTAGAAACAATTTAGAAAGACTGGGTCTAGTAGTTGTGGGTTAATAATTTCATCAGGAAAATTGTTACATAAAATACACACTGTGGCCTGGGTCTCTGTATTTTCCTTGACAGAATCCCTTCTCTTTGGATTGAATCTGAAAGTATGTTCCCTCAGTAATGCATTTTCCATAATTGGGCTGTAAATACCGTGAAATTAGTTTCCTCAAAAGTTTCCTAAAAAAGTTCAGCTGGTCTGAGTCCCATTTGGGTTGAAAATTGTAATACTTAATATTGTGTCTGAAGGATATGGTGCATTTCTCAAAACTGTTGTGTCAGTGAGGTTTGAAAATAAGTGACCACCTCATCAATACTATAAACTACTACATCATCCAATGAAGGGAACGTCCAATGAAATTATTTGAATATGTCTACCATGTCGAAAATATACGTCAGTATAAATAAATAAAACAATTCCCCAAAACAAAGCGGTATAACAGATCTCATTTTTTATTGAGGAGAGTCAAGTTGGGCTTTCCATTTTTAGAAAATAAACCAATAACAATATTACAAATAATGAAATTGTTACATCATTCACAGGGTTACAGTCAATGTACATTTATACAGAAATACAGGACCTCCCACGTGAGTCACAGTGGTCGGGAGTTGGGGGGTGGGGGGTGGGGGGTGGGGGTGAGGGGACATGGCCCTGGTCACCCACAGCCAGAGTGGGGGGACTGGGGGAGACATGGCCCTGGTCACCTGGGGCAGGGGACAGGCAGGGGGGTCAGAGGGGACATGACTGTGGTCACCCAGAGTGGGGGGGGGGGGGGGGCAGAGGGAAACATGGCCATGGTCACCCACAGCCAGAGTGGTGGTGGGGGGGTGGGGGCAGGCAGCATGAGGGACACAAGGAAGTTTGTCACAACTAAACTGCTATTATCCACCATGACAGCAGAGGGCGCTCTGATGATTCAGCAAGATAATTATCAACAGGAGCCATTTTACACACACTCTCACACGTACATACGCGCACACACACGCACGCACGCACGCACGCACGCACGCACGCACGCACGCACGCACGCACGCACGCACGCACACACACACACACACTGCCACAAAGGCAGGCAGGCAGGCAAGCGGACTTCTGCTCCGACCATATTTGGATGGCGTACAAACACGGACCTATGGTTATGAGGCCGCACAGCTTGTGTTTATGCACACTGTCATGTAATTGTAACACTGAGACATAACGGTTTTCTTCCGTCCTTCAAAAATTGGCACGCGATTGGGGAAATGTTCTATGCATCGACTTGGATTGAATCCACGGCTCAGATATGGTACATTGGTTTTTTCTTTGATTCATAAATAAAAGAAGGGAAATGATGCAGTACTGGTTATGTTTGTTCCTCAACCATTAGAAGGAGGAGATTGACCTTGTAGATGGTATATCAGAGGTTTGTTACACGAGCAGCGAGACCACATTGTTTCCGTTGAATAAGTGAATGAGAGGTACATGAGCAAGTTATCTGAGAAGATCACAAACAAAGAACTCTACCAACGTGATCTTTTCTGCTCCATGTGTGTTTGTATCCTTTTGTACTGTACATGTACAATGCATGTATACATTTCCTATGTATATTTATGTATACTGGCTCCATCTTGAAATGCTACAGGGACAACTGTTTACTGTGTCTTTATGTTCTTTGCTTTCATAATGGTGAAGCTAATTCAGCCATCTTTTCACTGATGAATCACAGAAACACTGGCATGTGCTTTGGAGAAGTTTACAGTTGAAGTCCTTAGAAGGCCTGTTACTTTGAAGGCCGGTGAAAAAACCCCCCACACAATCGAAGAACAAAAAAAAAGTTAAATGTTTGATTTAGATAAAACCATTCAGCCTCTATTCATCTTCGACCAGCTGCAAAATCGTAATACAACGTCTCGCCAATGCAAGAAAAAAACATTGATTCCCTCTCTGTATAAAGAAACCCATTTACAATACTTATAGTGGCGCTTGAAAAGCTTTCATTTCACCCCAGAGAGGGAGAAATATTGAGTGAGACATTGAATGGGAGGTAATGGCATAATAACCATAGCAACTTCTAATCCTCACAGCCAGTGGAATCTATTCTGAAATAAGCCCATCACCGTCACACCAGATCAATGAATCACAAGCTATTCTACACCTCCATTAACACAGTGTGAGATAACATCACTGGGCTTGGGGGGCTCCAACACAGCGAAAGCTATGGGGTGTAAAGCAGTACTACTGAGATGCTCTGAAGTGTTGGGACGATCAATCTGATAGAAAATGAAAGAGGGGCAACATCTTCTATCTGCTGAGACTGTTAGTGGCGCTGTTTGTACCGGGGGACCTCTCACAGGGTCGCTTTACAGACGTGAACCACAAGTTAGTGATTCCGAATTCACCTCTGATACAAGAGCAAATTGTACTGCACCTCTGTATGAACTAGTGGGATAGAAACATGGCTGCTCTGTGACTACTTTGGGGTCAGGTACAGAATAAATAAATACTTAGTTGATACAGTGCTTACAGCTCTCCATAAATCTCCATAGCCCAACACTGTGCACCTTAAGAGAGAACACAAGCCTAACTCCTAACTCTTAACACACCAAGCCAACTCTTCCAAGAGTAATTCAAAAAATAAAAACACTTTCTTCATACCTATATTCGTGTTCTATAATTCTACACAAAACCCTGCCCCTACTGTGTGTTTATCACTTTATCTCAACAAAACATCATTTATTTGTAACCGTATTTGATTTGATTGGAGTTGAACAACATATGAAGGAAGCACAGTTCATAGATACACCACTAGTCGAATCACTTGAAGCAAGCACCTTCCTCGAGGACTACCCTATGAACCTATGACCAAACTGCTCAGAGAGCATGCATGGAGACCCTTCCACATCACACAGCATCTAGAATCAGTTGTCCGTCCGTCTGTCTGTCAGTACAAACATGAGCTGAGCGTGATATTATTATTATTTTTAGCAGAAAGTACCCCTGCTTGCCCTGACCTGACAGTCTGGATATCTATCTGCTGTAGCGTAGGAAGACATGGAGCCTCGTGACTCAGGCTGACGACGGCGCTTTACTGAACACTTTGACACTGAGGTGCCCTTAAAAATGAAAGCGTTGTGCAATGGAAGGGAAAAGAGTCAGAGCTCTTATATTCAAAAGGAAACAAAACGGCACTGTAGCGTCGGTGACAGTGAGGTCACAGCTTGACTTCTCTCCCTCACTCTCTCTTTCTCTCTCTCTTTCTCTCTCACTTTCAACAATGACTAATAACGAGGTTGACGCACCTCCTCCTGTTCATCTGTTATGAGGGAAGTCTGAGCTGAAATATTCACAAAGATGCATCGGAACTGCTGATGAAAACACGAAAGGGAGGAGGGTGATGTTGGAGAAGCTGGATACTGTAAAACCCTGCGCTTCTCCTGCCGCCGTTCCAAGACTTTTGGACGGCCATGAAGGGTGGAACGACATCGGGAGGGAATAGGGTGAGGTATTGCACTCTCTGTGCTGTGGGCTCCGGCACTATAGGCCTACAGAACAGAGCACACCTCTCCTCTTTCCCTCGCTAAGCATAGGAGAATTCAGAGAGAGGTCAAAGTACCTCGAAATGGACAGCGGACACCTGAGGATTGGCCACATGTAGATGGAAGGATGGCTGTTTCTGGAAGAGCCCATTGTTTCATAGTCAGGGAGGGAAATGGGGGGGAGGGGGGCATTTACACGCCTGCACCGCCACCGAGACAGATAAACTGTCCATGGGTTGTCTGTTTGTTTTGATGGCTGTCGACATGACAACGAAACCACCGCTGGAGCTAGATCACAGAGAGCGGTGGGAAGAGCAGGCAGGTGGATGGAAGGCGTGGGTTAGTGTAAGCTCTGAGGGGAGAGACAGAGAGATAGAGGGAATCACAGTCTGGTCAGAGGAGCTGTGATCAGGGTGTGGACCCCCCACTGGGGCTGGACACATCTGACCGATGGAGCCCAGCTGGAGGCCTGTGTGTATGTGTGTGTGTGTGTGTGTCTGGCTCTTTAGTCTGTACCTCTGCCCGGCTCTGGTTCTGTCTCTTCAGCTCAGCCCGGTCGGATCTCTGCTGCAGTGCTGATCTCATTTGGCTGAGTTTGTACACTCCGTGATTTACCATCCAGAGGAAATCGACGGGTTAGAGGAGTCCCCCACCGCCTCCCCCACGTCCCTATTCCCAAATAAACAACCCCCCCCACCCCAGCCAGTCTCCTTAACCACCCGCCGGTCCATGGAACACATCGCCCACAACAACACTGACAATGATTGACAGCTCTCCATTCAGCAGACAGTTTTTCACACAGAAGCCATACAGTAAATGCAATACATATTGTCTATGGAATAACAACAGAAACCAGTCACAGAGAATCAATCCCCTGTTTATCTACAATGTCTTTGTGCATCAACATGATTAATTATTCCCAAAAAATTCCTAAAACATTCCAAACGGCATGGGAGCTTGCTCTGAGAGTCCAAAGGTTTGCAGTCTATTTATGATCTGACCCCACACACACACACACACACACTGTGGATAGACTGCAATGGGGAAAGCCCTCGGACCCCACAGGTGCTCCCCATCATCTATGATGGAGTAATAATAATAATAATAATAAAGTTGGTTTGAATTTCAATGTCACTGTATGGTTGTAAAAAAAAAGAAAAACATGTGTGGTATTAAAACACTGTATAATACTTCAATATAAATGTCTTTTCAAAGGAACAAATCTGGAAGAATAACAGCTAAATATAATGTAAGCACATTATACTTTGTAAAGTGTATCAAATCCAAGCTTTTACAGAATAGTATTCTTATAAGTGTAACAAATCAAAGCTCTCTGTGAAATCAATCATTAACTCAGCATGCTATCAAACACCGGCCCCTCAGATTTAGGAGCCGGTGCTTTGTGCACGGAGCAAGCTTAGCCACACACACACACACACACACACACACACACACACACACACACACACACACACACACACACACACACACACACACACACACACACACACACACACATACACACGCACGCACACACACACACACACACACACACGGTGCAGTTGATAACATGAGGGAAAACGCTAGATAATGTGACGACCAAAACATATGTGCACTCAGGGTCTATGTAAACAGTAAAGGGAAACACACCCAAAACATGTTCTTTTTTTCTATACATCCAGGGAGGAAGTATGTTTGCTGCTGTTTATTTTTTACACTGATTCTTCAAAATCCACAACTAACATTTTGCAAAAAGGAAAAAGGAAAATGAATAATAACACAACAAATAGAAACCTCCCTCTAGTCACCCTAAGAAACATGTCAATCCATCAACTCCTGAACTGAAACAGACAGTCAGGGCTTTAGTAACTATGTCCGGCGCATAGTGATGACACCCCCACGGCTCATAGTGATGACACCGCCATGTCAAGATGTCAAGTGCATCTAATCTGTACAGGATTGTGACATCTGAGGTACACAGGGAAGATGGTCCATTTGGCAGGTTGGTTGTGATGTTTCCATTGAAAAAGACGAAAATATCAATTTTCCCACGGTGAGAGGAAGCATGGTGAGGGAGAAAATCTTCATCGCAAAATTTCACACATTAAAGGAAATGATTCTCTTATGAGAAAAGTTTTTTTTTGTTGTTGTTTTAATCTTTATGTGTAGATTTAAAATGGTAGGTAACTGAAGTGTTGAATTTGTTCGTGGCAGTCGTTTCTGCCTAAAGAGGTCCATTTCATGGTTCTCACAGGTATTTTTTCTCCCAAGTCAACTTTAGGAGTGTCAATCATTCGTTTCATCAGTCTCTCCGCAGTTTGCCTTCGGGGAGGCATCACAGATTAGTTTTTTCTTCTAGATATCCCAAATAAGAAGGAAAAACAACGACACAGAAGATATCAGAGCCTTTTTGAGAAGGTTGGTCTTGTCTCTCCCAATTTTGCTTGTTTTTCTTGTCTGTTGCCCTTTTAAAGGGTAGCCTTTCTATTCAGTTCAACTAGTTTACAACTTTACACCAATCTATATATTTATATAGACTCCTTGTGTTTTCTCTCTGCTTTTTTTTTTTATCTTTAAAAAAATTCTTTACAAAATTCTCAAAACGAACAAACAAACCGAAATATTGGAAGAAAAAAGTTCAACAACGAAATGCAAATTTTCTGGAAGATGGAAGTTAAAAAGATGTGGCAGGTCAGTGAACCTCCCAGTATACAGGTTCCTAGGTGGGTTGGTTGAGGCCTTGTTGACGTCTTGTCATTCAGACATGCTGGCCACACCCCTCCAGAGGTGATCCCGAGGCTGAGGGGGGCTATGGGGGAGGGGATAAAGGTCAGGTCAGGAAGAGAGGAGGGGTCGGAGGTCGGGGTGGGGGGGGTGGGGTCTGGGGACGGACGGTAGTGGTCTGGTATAGGAAGACCAGGGTCACGCAAAAACACCTCCACTCCATCTATCAATCCATCCATCCTTCCATCCATCCATCATCCATCCCCCCATCCAGAGCCCTGCATCCCAACCCCCTCCACCCCCCTCTCCCTTGCTCCTCTCTAGGGGGGGTCAGACTTCCACAGACTGGATCTGGTTCAACTGGGCCCTCATCATCTGGACGCTGTTCAGGATCTTCTTCTGGTGGCCTGCTAACGTCACGCCCACTCGCAGGATGTCCCTGTAGGAGGAGGGGACACAACCAGACAGTTACATTCCATTTTGATACGCTGGTGAAGTGGAACGTCACTGGAGACTAGTCTTCATTATTTCGCTTTCCCCATCATCACAGAAACAGAGACAGTGAGAAAAGCTGTGCAGGTTAGAAGATTTATAAAAAAGAAATGGTTTTCAGCTGCATTAGCGACTGGTCACGTTAGCCACGTTACTTGTACCAGTACAAATGTGGTATATATCAAATACAAATATTTGATCACGCTAAAAAAAGACTATTATTAATATATTAATTATTATTATTATTAAGACTACTATAGAGACTATTCTAGTCTCCTACGGAGCTTGCTATGTTTGTCCGCCAGACAGCTTCGTTGTCATGGAGTTCTTTGGTTATGATGGATTCACTTAATGGGCGTATTCTATTCTTATTCTCTTCTCTTCTGTTCTATTTCGTTCTAATTCTATATCCAGAACAGTGATAGGAGTCATGAGGCAAAGACAACAATAAATAACACCAGAGGCTTCATTGCACGTCACATGGCATATGCCAAGGTAAACTCAAGCAAACACAAGTGCAAGGATAAACAGTGAACATTCCTCGCTCCGTCCCAGACATGACTGTTTACGCACACACACACACTCACTCTGTCTGTTGCACAATCTCTTTCATTCACAAGACAATGGAATTTCTGTTCCATAACCCCAACCCTATGCAGCCGGATTAAGTATGATAACCAGTGATGTGGGTGGAAAAAGAATTTGAAAAAAATCGACTTTGTCGGGGCTACAATTTCCATTGCCATCTTTACGGATTATACTGAGACGTACAGAAAAGACAATAAGCAGAGTAACACGTATATTTGTTCCGAAACAGGCCGAGGCGGCGAATTAGATCGCAATCTCTGAAGACTGTGAGATAAACATGTCAGTTATCAGCAGACAAAGGCTGGGATGTGTCTCTAGACATCCGCACACAATCCCTTCTGCTCATTCTAATATCTCTTACAGTATTTCTGTGAACTGTTCTTAAAAGTTAAAGAACAAAAGCTAGCAGCCGCATGGCGAAGAACAAAGAGCTTCTGTAATAGCTTGGAGCTGTTCTGTATACCCACTGCACCATTAGGATCTGCTAATATACTACAGTACAGTACAGTACGATGAGAGCCAGAATTACGATGAGTCAGACACAGGGGAGGCTGGTGGAGCTCGAAATCGGAGAAAATCGGGCTCATTGTAATGCGTGGATAAATAAAGAACATGCATTATAATGAGCTCGTCCTCCGATTTCCTCCCTCCATCAGCCTCCACTGGATGAGTCAGGATAGTACTCCAGGGTATGAGACTCCAGGGTACGAGACTCTTCGGGAACAGCCCACCTGCCTGCTCTCCCTCTGTCCAGTCCTCCCTGTATGTCCTTCTCTCTCCCCTCTCTCTCTCCTCTCACGTCTTTCTCTTCCAGTGTCCCTCTTTTCTCTCTCCCCCCTCTGCAGGACAGGGAACCCTCTTCTCTCTCTCTCTCCCCTCTGCAGCACAGGGAACCCCCCCCCCTCTCTCTCTCTCTGAAAACCTTCTGAACATCAGTAGGTCTACTGAAAATGGCTGAAGTTATTTAAATGAATAAACTCTCAACCCTATCAGGAAGAGAGCTCTGGGAGCAGCACTTACTCCATAGTCATCTGGGAGACCACATCAAAGGTAGAGAAGTCAGCGTTGGCGAAGTTGTCTTTGTACTGGCCCATCTTGATGGCGTCCAGCCATTCATCCACGGTGCTGAAGCTGGAAAAGTCCGGTATGCTGCGGTCTAGGAGAGGCAGATGGACGCTGGAGGGACACAGACACAAACACAGACACTTAGGAAATGTTGTGTGTGTGTGTGTGTGTGTGTGTGTGTGTGTGCGCATGCGTGTGTGTGTTTTATCTAAATGTACAGTGTATTGTGTCTCTATATAAAATGCAACTCAAATAAACTTAAACAACCTTGGCAAAGACTGTCCAAACTCAAAAGAATCTGTATATTAATAATAATACTGGAGGACATACGTGTAATAGATTATTTGAAATGTCAAATGTAAGTAGCCTTAGCTTTATTCATATGAAAACATTTTTCCAAATTAATTTCTTAGAAAATGTTCTTTCCAAATGAAGTGATAGGCTTAGGGGAGCCAGTCTCCTCTCTGTGTCTGGAGGAAATCTGGTCCTGTATTCTCCACACTAGCAGGAATGAAAAATACAGAGAGCACTTTGAGGATATGGAAATGACTATACCCTCCGAGAGGAAACTAACACCCACGGTAAAAGTGGTTCAAAATGTTTTGTTTTGAAATTCTGCAACTGCTTCGAATCACGATTATGCCCCAAGCATGAATGGGAAGGACTTGATCTATCAAACCAAATGGCTTTAATTTCCATAACCACTCGGCGCCCGAAGAAATAAGAGACACAATGTTCGGCAAAAATAAATTGCACCAAGAATGGCGACATTGCGCCACGAAAAACCCGATGCATGAAGTCCTCTGACATCAAAGTGTTTTTGTTTGGATTCACGACAGCAACATTATAGTACTACTAAAGGTCTTTATACTGTGATGTCTGGCCAGAGGACACACACACACACACACACACACACACGAACACACACACACAGACACACAGACACAGACACAGACACAGACACAGACACACACACAGACACACACACACACACACACACACACACACACACACACACACACACACACACACTCCCTCACCCTGAGGACAGGGGCGTCATGGCCTTCAGGGTGTTGGGGTTGCGGATCATCTTATCCAGGTTGTTGACGATCTGGCTGAACTTGGGCCGGTTGTTGCGGTCCTTCTGCCAGCAGTCCAGCATGAGCTGGTGCAGGGCGCTGGGGCAGTCCATGGGCGGGGGCAGCCGGTAGTCCTGCTCAATGGCGTTGATCACCTGCAGGGGGAGACAAAGATCTCTAAGGGTTCCTAGAAGGCTCTACAAGGAGGAGGAGGAGCGGAGAGAGAGCACAGTCCCATTGGAAAGCATCTTCTCAAGCTGTTTGTTGCGCAGTAATGAGCTGAGCTTGTTATTACACAAGTAGAGCAAGGACTGTTCCTTATCTCACAAAAAAAAAGATGAAAACAACATGTTCAATTTATACAATGTTGTTACTGCAGTAATCACTGTATTACTACACAGGTAAAGGGGCCAGGGTAAACTCTTAATGCATATAACTGGCTCTGTCCTGAGAGCATATTTACCAGCTGATTCATAAAAAAAAGCATCACAGCCCTGTGGCAATGACTTCCCCACATCCATTTAGACTCTGCCAACACTGACCTCATCTCTGCCTGCCTAGCATCAAGGGCCTTTACAAAGTATTTAATGTTCCTTCCATTAAAATGTCTGAGTGATAGGCCTACTGTAGCCTCAGCCTGGGCTGAGAAGGATTGGCCAGTGATGGGATGTCGGCGGTGGTGATTGGTGGGTGGATGGGGGGTAGTGAGAAGTTGGGGGGTGTGGGAGCAGATAGAAAGGGGGTTGGGGGGGGGGGTATATAGAGAGGTTGAGGAGAGGTAGAGAGAGAGGTTGGGGGGGGGGGGGGGTAGAGAGAGGTGGGGGGGGGGCCAGAGAGACGGGGTGGGGTGGGGTGGGTGGGGGGTGTAAAGAGAATTTGGGAGGGGATGGGGGGGCGGAGGAAGGTGACGCATGGCTAACGCAGCATAACGACCCAGAGGAGGGTTCTTAGGAGGACTCGCAATCCCTTGCTCATTACCGTGCCCATTATGGCGCTCCATCCAGGCCCAGATGAATCTCATCCGGAGGCCCCGGCAACGAGGAACCCCGGTGGAGTGGGAACACTATCTGGAGCCGTTAATCAGATAACCGCCAACGTCCTCCTCAGCTCTCTCTTAGCACATTAAGTGTTCACACTTTCAATTTGAAACTATTTTCATTATCTCTCTCTCCCCCCTAATTTACTCTCTCTCTCTCTCTCTCTCTCAATCTCTCTCTCTCAGTCTCTCTCTCTCCACCACCCAGAGGGAGATGGGAAATGGATTCTCCAGTCACAAGCAGAAACGGTCCACGTGGAACTCAGTCTGCCTCGCATTCCAAATGGTCTTATTATGGCTCCGTGGTTAATGTGGGGCTTTTATATCAAACCGGCGTTCGAAAAGCCTCTTGTTTCGCCAGGGGAATGGAACCGCAATGACAAAAATGGATCTCCGTGGAATTCACACAGAGAGGTAATGACATTCAGAGACAACCGTTTATCCATCCTGAGGAATGTTTTGAATACCATTAGACATCATTATGAAAGACAGAGGGGGGTGGGGGGGGGGGTCTGTATAAACCGCTTTATTTCAAGTACGTACATCTTGATTGGTCATGTCCCAGTAAGGTCTCTCTCCATAGGACATGACTTCCCACATGACGATGCCGTAGCTCCACACATCGCTGGCCGACGTGAACTTCCGGTACTGGATGGCTTCGGGGGCTGTCCATCGGATAGGGATCTTCCCTCCCTGAAAGCACAAAGGAAAACAGGCTCACAGAGGGAAGTCACGCTGAAACCTGACCGTCACAGTGGCCTGACTCTGGAGACAAGAGATTATTCACAGCAACAATGCTCTGTAACTTAAACTGTGGGATGGATACAAGTAAACTCCTGGGAGTGAGGTTAGGGACACGGAATCCTGCAAGAGGGGGAGGGGAAGCAGAGGTGAGGACGACGACGACGGGGGGTCTGTTTTCATTGGAAGTGTGTGTGCGTGTGTGCATATGTGTGTATGTGTGTGTGTGTGTGTGCGTACATATCTGTGTGTGTGTGTGTGTGCATGTACATGTGTGTGCATGCTTTCATGCGTGCGTTCATGTGTGTGTGTGTGTGTGTGTGTGTGTGTGTGTGTGTGTGTGTGTGTGTGTGGATGGATGTGTGATGACGAGGTCATCATAGTACCCACCAGGGCGCTGGTGTAGGTGGGGTCCGACGTGTCATCCTCCAGGAAGCGTGACAGGCCGAAGTCAGACACCTTACACACCAAGTTGCTGTTGACCAGGATGTTGCGAGCGGCCAGGTCGCGGTGGACGTAGTTCATGTCGGCGAGGTACTTCATGCCCGAGGCGATGCCACGCAGCATGCCCACCAGCTGGATCACAGTAAACTGCCCGTCGTTTTGCTGTAAAAACAAAAGCATTATCATGTTATGAACCCATGTTATGCTCTGTGTTCCCAGCGTTGTTGCTGAGGCAACATGGCTAAGCTAGGCTACGACAGGCTATGCTAGGCAGGGCTGAGGTGACATGGCTAGGCTAGGCTAGGCTAGGCTAGGCTCGGCAGGGCTGGGCTAAGCTAGTCGGGGCTTGGCTCAGCAGGGCTGGGCTAAGCGAGGCTAGGCTTGTCTACGCAAGGCAGGGATGGGCTGGGCTGGGCTGGGCAGGGCTGGGATAAGCTAGGCTGGCCTGGACTGGGCTCAGCAGGGTCTGGCTGCAGCTGTTCCACTCCATGGTTTGGCGAGGGCTTTACCCCATTCATGAGGAGTGTCTGGAGCCGCTGTGCAGTCTGTGCAGCTGTGCCTCCAACTGGGCACACCTGCAGTCTCCCCACCACCCACCACGAGGACCAGAGAGCTGAGGGGATCCGGGGGGATCAGCAGAGATGAGAGCATGGGGCGGAGTGCGGACAGACAGACCTAGTTTTATGGCCCATGGATGTGGTGGGGACACACTGACTAGGCCTAGGGTGGGGTCTGGACACGCTGATTTGGCCTAGGGTGGGGTGGGGGCACACTACAGGCTGACTAGGTTTGGTTGTAATATATGTATCATATATAATATACTTAAATCACAGTGCATACAGACAGGATGGTGCAAGTCGCAATCAAACCCACAACCTATGTGTTGTGTTTGCTACCATTCTTTATTCCATCCCATGCATTACAATGAGCTGTCCTCCAATTTCCAGCCTCCCCTGGTCTGTATCTCCCTCCACCAGCCTCCCCTGGCCTCCTCTAGTCTGTAACTCCCTCCTCTGGCCTCCTCTAGTCTGTATCTCCATCCATCAGCCTCCACCAGCCTCTCCTGGCCTCCTCTAGTCTGTATCTCCCTCCATCAGCCTCCACCAGCCTCCCCATGCCTCCTCTAGTCTGTAACTCCCTCCCCTGGCCTCCCCTGGCTTCCTCTCGTCTGTATCTCCCTCCATCAGCCTCCACCAGCCTCTCCTGGCCTCCTCTAGTCTGTATCTCCCTCCACCAGCCTCCCCTGGCCTCCTCTTGTCTGTAACTCCCTCCCCTAGCCTCCCCTGGCTTCCTCTAGTCTGTATCTCCCTCCATCAGCCTCCACCAGCCTCCCCTGGCCTCCTCTTGTCTGTAACTCCCTCCCCTGGCCTCCCCTGGCCTCCTCTAGTCTGTATCTCCCTCCATCAGCCTCCACCAGCCTCTCCTGGCCTCCTCTAGTCTGTATCTCCCTCCACCAGCCTCCCCTGGCCTCCTCTTGTCTGTAACTCCCTCCCCTAGCCTCCCCTGGCTTCCTCTAGTCTGTATCTCCCTCCATCAGCCTCCCCTGGCCTTCCCCCTCTAGCCAATATCTCCTCCAACCATTTTGCAGCTCATTAGCTGAGAGGAGACTTCTCACGTCAAGCCGCTCCTCATACACCATGCATTATTCATTAGCTTCCAAATCCCTCACAAATACACAACGGTGCCTAATCCCTGCGTTTGCATAGACTTTAATTGGCTGGATTCTTAGTCCAAAGTCATGTGGATCATCAGGTTAGCAGAGAGAGGCATACTTTCTATCTTTTCTGTACATCACTGAATGTACTGTATTTATAATTCGGTGTTCCTAAACTGCAGACATGTACTTTTTATTTTAAATTGTAAATGGGCCTCCAACTTTTGTCTTCTCTGGTTGTTTATTGCCTCCTTCCATCCGATCGCCGTGAACGATCTATCCCTCTGTCTTTCTCTCGCTCCCTCGTTTCCTTGCAGATGCCTCGGAGCAGCGGGTGTCTCACAGTGAGCTGTAGGGAAGCCAATCCTTCAGCTGGCAGCTCCAGTCAAAGGTGTCCGTCGTAACTAACCCCCCGCTACCCCAGCATCCTCCAGTAGAAACACACCAGCCTTGTGTTGGAACAGCGTTGCCGCTGTCAGCAAACGCTGTCATGAGCTGTCAAAGTGAGGTGCCACTGTGGCGCCATGTTGTTTTGAATACAATGAGCTGTCAAATATGTTTAACACACACATGTACAGTACATGTACAGAACACACACACACACACACACGAACACACACGCAGACACACAGACACGAACACACACAGACACGCGCACGCACGCACGCACATACACACACACACACACACACACAAACACACACACACACATCCACCCACCCCTCCATCAGGAGTGAGTTGGCACACAGAGTCTTCGAGGTCTGAAGCAGAATGCAAATAAGAGTTGCGGGTTTCTGCACCCCTACTGTTGTCAGAGCAGCGCGCTGACAGGAGACTTGCATGGCGGCTCTTTTTTTTTTTTCTTCTGGAAAGCAGGGGACTTTGAGGTATATTCTGATCCTCAGAGACAGAGTTCACATCGCCTTTTAATATCCACCCATGGCTTCAGGCTTCCATATCCATCAGTGTGTTCTCCTGGAACAGCCCTCAGCCCTGAGTCAGTACGAACCATGCAGAGTCAGAGAATGACAACCTGATGAGGGGTGACTGAATGGCAGACGTGCTGAAGGGGAAGCCTTCACACACAAAACACAAAGCAAGTGAAAACTGAATCGGAAAAAACCCCCATCTCTATTTCTATCTTTTTTGGGGGGAATATAAAATATCTATCTCTATTTTCTTTTTGGGGGGGATTTTTGGGGGGGGATTAGATTAAACACAGACGGTAATGTTCTGCTCTTGTTAAACTGAGTGTTTTTTTTCTCCCCATGTTATAATGATGATGGTTTCGATTTCTGAGGTAATGATGAGCCTCGTCACACTTGCGCGTGCCATGTGCCACGTACGACATACGCTTCGACTCGTGATTCATGTAAATTGAAGTTCAACTAATGACAAAAATAAATCCCATATTTTAGGGAAGATCATACACTCCCCATTACCATAAATCAGTAGCTTTTTTTCCACTCTCTTCAAAAACACGATGAGGCCAATTAGAAGAGATGAAAGCTGGGAGAAAGACGTCGTATTGGCAGAGACATGTTGGAGTGTAACTGCTTACGACAGAAGGAGCGGGGCTGTGTGACAGATTCTTCTCATCTTCTATCCAACTTAATTTTCTCAAATCTGACATGTTTTCCTCTTAACTAATAACATCATGAATCACTCATAGGATGTGAGTAGTGGTGTGTGTGTGTGTGTGTGTGTGTGTGTGTGTGTGTGTATGCGTGCGCATTCGTGTGTGTTCTGCTTCCCACATACTAAGGTAAACTATGAAGATAGTTGAATGACTTGGGATCAAGGTGTACGTTTTGATCTGCCAGTAAGTCAAGAGTAAGTCCATAAGTCCTAATCTTAAACCGTGACTCATGAGTCCTAGTCTGACACTGTGACTCATCATGAAGGGACTGGATGTGGGTTGGGTTCTACTGATGGATGCATGAAGACATGACTAGCATGACTATAACTCTTCTCTGTCCAACTCTCTTCCTCACCACCAGCTAGCTAGCCTGTCAGACTCCTGTTTTAACCGGAATCACAACATGGGGAAAATACCGTTCAACAGCCAGCAATAGTGGCAGCAGAGCATGAATCAATAATTGGGCTAGACAGCCTCTCGGAGAGCAGGAATACTGCAGCGTGATTGGATGGGTTAGGGTGAGGGTCTCTCTAAGGACCGATTGATGGACGCTATGCTAACTAAGGAGGAGAGAAGAACTTCACATGATTAATGTTCTGCATGTTAATGTTCACTTGAACGGAGATGGGTGTGCATTAGAGCGTGTATTTAGTGGTAATTACTGAGTAAGTGAATGAGCATGTGTGTGTGTGTGTGTGGGGGGGGGGGGTGGTGTGTGTGTTTGCCGACGTGTGTTTATCTTTCTATCTGTGTGTCTACCTGTCTAGCAAGTTAATATTCAACTCAGTGAGACACAACACAAACACACACACACACGCTCGGGCACGCACGCGCAACACACACACGCGCACGCACGCACACACACACACACACACACACACACACACACACACACACACACACACACACACACACACACACACACACACACACACACACACACACACACACACACACACACACACACACAGCCTCTCACCCTGAGGAATGAGTCCAGCGACCCGTTCTCCATGAACTCAGTGATGATCATGACCGGGCTGCTCTTGGTGACCACGCCCTCCAAGTGGATCACGTTGGGATGGTCGAACTGGCCCATGATTGACGCCTCCGACAGGAAGTCCCGCCTCTGCTTCTCTGTGTAGCCAGACTTCAGAGTCTTGATGGCCACAAATATCTCCCTCTTGCCCGGGAGCTTCAGGTTCCCGCTGCACACCTCCCCGAACTCTCCTGGAAGAGACAACGCACGGTGGTACGTGACACAACGTTTCGAACTCAAGTCTCGCAGAACATAAACAGAATCATTTATCAAAAACATACTCATTTTTGACCAGACAGGAATTTCAGAGGACAGCAGCCAATATGTCATTGTTGTCAAAAGTGATTTGTTATTTTCAGCCTACCAGTCGATGCCTTCTCTTTACCTGCACCAATGACCTGCTCGATCTTGACGCAGGAGATGTCGATCTCCTTGGCGAACTCCCGCACCGCCTCGTTGGGGTCCTCGTATGTAAACGGATCGATATATATCTTCATTCCTGGAGTCACTTGGGAAAAGGAAAGGCCGCTATAATTTTCAATTCTTCCAGACACATACGGTACAGTAGAGGACACAAACATAAGCGTGCGTACATGTAGATAGACAGCAGGGGAGGCTGCTGGAGGTAGAAATCGGAGGACGGGCTCTTTGTAATGCACGGAACGGAATGAGGAATGGTATCAAAAACGTGTTTGATACCATTCCTCCGTCCGTTCTGTGCATTACAACGAGCCCATCCTCCGATTTCTACCTCCAGCAGCCTCCCCTGGCACGCACACACGTAGACAGACACACTCAAACACAAACGGTGCAACTATATGTTAATACATGTAGAACACGTGAATGAGTGAGTAGCCATGATGAGCAGGTGATGATGACAGAGGGTCAGAGGTGACAGTGCAGGTGATGTCGTTATGACTGGATGATTCTCGTAACGATAATAGCCAGTGGCATGGTATTTCCTGGCCTCTTGGCAGAGTGACAAGGCAGGTTAATGTATGTATGGCCTACAGAGAGCCACAGCGCTACATTAACACCCAGGAGAGGGACAGTCAGACTCCACATCAGCATCGCTCTGCTCCAGGAAAAATAAATTGGCTCTCTTAAGCCCCTGATGCCAGGTAAATTGGCTTAAGGTGGCCTTTAAGTGTTCAGGGACTTAAGTGTCCTGGGTTTCAAATCCGATTATCCGCCTCACACTCCTCCTAACACCTGGCCGCAGGGTTTTTTTAAATGGATGCTGTGCGGTGTGCCGTAGAGCTATAGAGGCTAGAGGAGGCACCTCCTTCATGTTTTATAACTCTATGGCCCGTGCGTGCGCGACGCGCAGGCCGTCCGAGAAACCGGAGTGAACGAGTGTGGAGCAGGGGAGGCTGGAGGAGGTAGAAATCAAGAGGAGGAGCTCATTCGCGGAATGGTATAAACCCGTGTTTATTTGATACCATTCCCACATTCTGTTCCGTCCATTACAATCAGCCTGTCCTCCGGTGTCTCTCTCCACCGGGCTCCGCCGGTGAGGAGCCATGAAAGCTGCCAGACTGGGGCTGAAGAAGAAGGGAGTTGGAGAGGAACAGATGGAGGGGCTCCTCCAAGACGAGAACCCCCCACGTTCCCTGTCAGAACCCCGCTAACGCTTCCCTTCCCAGACTATGGAGCGCTCCCAAAGACCACACACCCGTGGATGGGCAGCACAGACCACCTCACACAGGGGGGGGAGACCCACAGACTGGGACCAGGGAGAAGGATGGAGTAGAGTTTGCGCACACACACACACACACACACGCACACACAGGAGCGTGGAACAGTATAAATAGCTGTGAAATGGCCTCTCTTGCTCTCTCTCTCTGACACATCCTCCTCACTGAATCACACAGTGATAGGAACGTCTTCTGTAAATACAGCTTTTACTGCAATCTGATACGCTATTGATTACACATGGGAACGTTGTCCCCGCTGCTAAGCGGGAAGGGCGGAAAAGGTAAACAAAAAAATAACTAACTAAATTGGAATAAGCCCAGGCAGGAAATACATCAGTGTGCGTGTGTGTGTGTGTGTGTGTGTGTTGAGCTGTGTTAGGGAGGAGAGGACGATAAGCCTTAATCTCTCAGAAAGAGCCAACTAGTTTATATTACTGCTCCTGAGCCCATATCCTGCAGATTTATTTCTGTATTATGGAACTCCCTGCCAATTTGGGGAGGTAGAAATAGGAGGACGGGCTCATTGTAAGATACCATTCCTCATTCCATTGCATGCATTACAATCCCCTGATTTCTACCTCCACCAGGCCTCCCCCGGTGCCAATATACAGTATATATTAACAGCATCATTCATAAATGATGTTCTTTCACCCACCGTTCCTTTTCAATTTGTACAACAATGGCCAATGACTCATGTGGTATTAGCATGTTAATGGCATTAACAAGACGGAGAGCTAAAATGCTATTTCCACAACAATGGACTTAGTTAACTATGAAATGAGACCACGTGTTTGGTGAAAACACACTCTTGTATACACAGGTTATGATGGGGCTAAATCCCAGCATTAAGAGGGATTCAGACGAACCATAAACAAGATTACTCATGGAGAGGAGAGGAGAGGGGAGTGAAACGACATGAAGTAGCACAAGGTTGGGCGCTAGCCAAGGGCACCAGCCAAGAGAAGGTGGTCGCCATGGAGACAGGTGTGTGTGAGGCGGTGGTCGCCATGGAGACAGGTGTGTGAGACGGTGGTGGTAGCCACGGAGACGGCTGTGTGAGACGGCGGTAGCCGTGGCGACAGACAGGTGTGTGTGAGGTGGATGGTGGTGGGGGATGGGGATGGGGATGGGGGGGGGGGGGGTGGGCCGTGCCGGTTGGGACATGGGTGGAAACAGAGGGAGGGGCTAGGTTTGGTGTACTCACTGTGGCCGCTGGTGTAGTGCTGCAGCTTGTCTGTGTACTCCGAGTCCGCCCTCTCGAAGCCACGCCTCCTGGGAAGAAAGACAAAGAGCTATAGCGCTGGCCTAGAGAAGGGGGTGGTGGGGGGGGTGGGGGTACGGTACCCTCTCTCCCTCTCTCCCCTCCCCAGCTAGCTAACGACCACTAAAGACATCCAGATTGTAAACCCTACCTTTAACAACCCACAGGACCCAGTTATAGAGCACTAATGAAGCAGGGGGAAAAAAACACAATCACTGAAGCCAGTGAGTGTCTACTAAAGCTGGCTCGTGTAAATGTTTTGTGGCCCGGGTGGTGGCAGGCAGGCAGGCAGGCAGCGTTGGATGGTTTGCCGTGTGTGTGTGGGTGTGCGTGTGTGTGTGAGTGTGTTTTGGTTGGAGTTGGAGCAGGAGCAGGGTGGCGGGCTGACAGCGTTGGATGGTTTGCCGTGTGTGTGTGTGGGTGTGTGTGTGTGTGTGTGTGTGTGTGTGTGTGTGTGCGTGTGTGTGTGTGTGTGTGTGCGTGTGTGTGTGTGCACGTGCATGTGCATGTGCGTGTTTGCGTGTGTGCGTGTGTGTGTTGGTTGGAGCTGGAGCAGGAATAACTCACCGGTTGCAAACGATGATGATGACAACCACGGCGATGAGGAAAACCAGGCCTGCTGCTGCTGAGCCGATGATGAGGGGCAGCTTCTCCTGAATACTGGTGTTGTACTCCTCTGTGATTAGACACGCACACACACACACGCACGCACACACGCACGCACACACACACACACACACACACACACACACACACACACACACACACACACACACACACACACACACACACACACACACACACACACACACACACAGTCGGTCACACACTGAAACATATGGGCAGGCATCTGAGCGGATGCATATGGAGCCAGCAGTGGGTGACAGACAGACAGACGGTCGGGGAGACCAATGGGCATCTTGGCTGGCAGCAGAGAAACCTCTCTCCAAAGCCCACTGAGCAGGCTCAGATGCCAGCGATATGGCTGTTCATCTGGCACAGAGAGAGAGAGAGAGTGTGTGTGTGTGTGTGTGTGTGCGTGTGTGTGTGTGTACGTGTGAGACAACCCAGCATTGATGCTCCTCAGAACTGTCTTCCCAGAACCAGTCATGACTGCTATATCTCAGTCTAAGAGCTAACGGGTCCATGTGTTGCCATAGATAGTGTCTCTGGGTTCTACAGGGGAGCCTACAATAGAGCACATGTATACACGCCTCCTATACTGTTGGGTTGTGTCTGGGTGAGTTGGGCAGCAGCGTGGAGGAGAGAGGGTTCGGTCTGGGTGAGTTTGGAGACAGCGTGGCTGTGTGGAGGAGAGATCAGGCTAGTGCTGGCACTCGGCTCTGTAGGTAATGAGATGTTTAGAGAACACCCAGGCTTGCCTGCGTTCTGACATGCAGGTGCTAGGAGGCTAGGTGGCTAGCAGGCTAGGAGGCTATGAGGCTCCGAGGCTAGCAGGTTAGGAGGCTAGCAGGCTAGGAAACTAGGAGGCTAGGAGGCTAGCAGGCTAGGAAACTAGGAAACTAGGAGGCTATGAGGCTATGAGGCTATGAGCATAGCAGGCTAGGAAACTAGGAGGCTATGAGGCTAACAGGCTAGGAAACTAGGAAACTAGGAGGCTAGCAGGCTTGGAAACTAGTAGGCTAGGAGGCTAGAAGGCTAGGAAGCTATGAGGCTATGAGGCTAGGAGGCTAGGAGGCGAGAGGAGAGGGTAGCCTGGCCAGATGGGAGTGTCCTTGTATAGAGATGAGTCTGCTCTAACCTGATCTCTGACTCACAGGTTTGTTGCTACTGTCGGAAAGCACTGATAGCACTGATAGCACTGATAGCTAACTCAACCCAATATCTGCTTTCAAACGTATCATCTTATTCAATGGCAGAAAATGACATGTTCTTGGGATGTGCTGAGTAGAAAATGACCTGATTCAAACTCCTCCATGGGACACGTCTTAGAATGAGTGAGACACGCTATATGGATGGGCATTAGGCATGTTTTCATGGCAGAGTAGTAGTATTTTAGTGTTTTATAGTGTTATAGTGTTATAGTGTTTTAAACAGGGAGGGAGAAATAAACAGTGATGAATGTATATGATACAGCACATATGATACAACAACAAAAATATCTCAATATGGTATAAGATATCTGGATAAATGCTTCTACGCATTATAGTTGCAATCCTACATTCATGTCAGATCTTTTTCCCATAAACATCCATGCGATGGTCTGGGAGAAGGTTCTAATGGTCCGTGTTGTATTTATGGGCCATGCATGGGACGTGATGAGAGAAACATCTCTCCATATTTAACCCTTAGAAGTCCCCAACCCAGATTCCCCTTGCATGCAAATAAAGCGCATCGGCCAGTAACGACAATTCGACATTCCTATCTCAACAAAAAAGGACACATTGGGCATTTAGAGGGTTAAAAATGGGAAGTTTGTCTGCACCTTGTCGCTCACCTTCCGTCATGGTTTGGAAGTAGAGCTTGCCGCTGTACCGTCCGAACCCGGCCACGGTGCGGGCGCGGACCTGGAACACGTAGATAGCGCCTGATTTGAGACCACGGATCACCACTGTGTTGGTCTGGCTCTTGATGGTGGTGGAGTTGTACTCTGTCTGGTCCTGGGAGAGGAGAGAGGAGATGGGGAGAGGAGAGAGGGGAGGGGGAGATATATACATCAGTGCCATCCAAGGCTTATGCAAACATGACAGCCGTGCACACACACACACACACACACACACACACACACACACACACACACACACACACACACACACACGCACACAGGCACACACACGCACACACACACACACACAGGCACACATACACACACACACACACAAACACACACGCACACACGCACACGCACACAGGCACCCACACACACACACACACACACAGGCACACACACACACACACAGGCACACACAGGCACACACACACACACACACACACACACACACACACACACACACACACACACACACACACACATACACACACACACACACGCCCACACACACAGCGGAGGTGATCAATCAGCAAAATAGTCACCTCAGGCCATGGAAACATGTCAGCTACAATACACATGGCTTTATTTAGATCCTAACACAGGTAGACTGATGAGCAGAGTAGCCACTATGATTCAGAATCAAATGTTTATGTGTTCAAAATATCCATTTGATCAAGACAGAAGGGATGGCAGTTTCGGGTCAGCTAGACTTAAGAGTGTTTGAGCTGTGAGTTCTGACGATCAACGCAACATTTCAACGCCATGCCCTTCCTCTTCCTCCTCTCTCTAAAAAGCTGACAGGTCTGAGAGAAGCAGAGGAGACTGTCTGTGAGACGGTGCCGGCTGCTCCCTTCAACCAATCGTTCAGCAGCATACACTTCTGAGCCTCGGCAGGGGCTGGGACGATTGTTTTGACAGCTCAGCTCAGCACTGTCTGAGAAAGGAATTATACTCAGAAGTGGAGCAGCATGGTGGCGCAAAGGCGAGTTCAATAGGCGTTATGTCTGTCTGCTTGTGTGTGTGTGTGTATGTGTGTGTGTGTGTGTGTGTGTGTGTGTGTCATTTGCTTGTCCTTGAGCAGACAAAATGTTTTGTATACTTCAGAATTCATTTTTCTGCTGCCATCAGCAGTTCCATTATCAATTAAGACAAGTGAGCCAGTACCAGTGGCAGCCATACATGCCCAAGCCATAACCCCCCCTCCACCACAGATGAGGTGGTATGCTGTGGATCTTGGGCATTTTTTTCTCCACACTTTCCTATTGCCATCACTCTGGTGAATCTTTGTCTTGTCTGTCCATAAGGCCTGTTTGCAGAACTCTGTAGGTTCTTTTCGGTACTTTTTAACAAACTGTAACCTGTCCATCCTGTTTTTGAGGCAAACTAGTGGTTTGCACCTTGCAGTGTAGCCTTTGCAAGTCCCGCATCGTATATAATCTCCCGTTTGTTTACATTCTGCAGTTCGTAAGGTGGCGAATTATATGGAGACAACATGTCCAATTTCCCAAAAGGTTCTGTAACTTGGCACCCTAACCCATGACTTTTAGTGTCAAAGTTATTGTAAACAGCGATTCAAATCAATTTGATTGTGTAGTTACAGCAGGCTAACTAAGATCATGCCTGCCACCCAGTTCACTAGCCAACTAAAGCACTTGAATGATAAGAATATCCTGCCATTGCTCTAAACCGTGCCCTTAGCCCCATTTTGCCTCATAGGGACTAGGCGGGTAAAGGAGGCTAAAAGCTGGAGTTTTATGCACTGAATAGGCCCGGAGTAAGTATGGTTGAAGCCCGGAAGTGACTGTGGAAAAGCAATTGGCACTGGCATGTACGGCATAAGCCCCACTGTGGAAAAGCCTACTAATGGCACCTCTTTGGTCCTCATGTTGACAGACACCAATAGCAGACTCTAACGGCAAACACAAAGCCTAGAATCAAGACTAGACATTGACAGCTCTCTTATGCCTTCACAAATCATGTGACAGATCACATCTGACTAACCATAAACACCTGTCAAGCCAATTGTGCCAATACCTTTGGTGCCATGAAATAGGGGAACTATGTATAAAAAGTTCTGTTCTAATTTCTAAATGGTGAAACCAATATGTACAGTACACAAATACCATCAAATAAAAGCTGACAATCTGTACTTTACCCTTTAGTAATTGTTTGATTTCAAATCAAAACCTTCGGACTATAGAGCCAAAAGAACAAAAAAGCTTCACTGTCCCAGTAATTACACAGGGCGCTGTATCTGTGTGGTAATAGTGTATCTGTGTGGTAATAGTGTATCTGTGTGGTAGTAGTGTTCTTTCTAGTGAGAAAGTATGCTGAATCTGAGGAGTCTGTGTCTTGAATACTATTTTTACAGCAGTCAAAGCTCCATTGTTTCAACCACAGATCTCTGTGTATCAATCCCCGGAGGCCAGACTGCCGGGCCGAGCGCGGTTTAGCTTCCCAGTGACTGACCGTGATTGTAATCCGAAAAGAAAGAGCAGAAGTTCTAAGCTCTGTTCAGAAGCTGTATCTACAAAACATGCCTCCCTGTTCTGTAATTCGCCCCAACAAGAGAAGATTTCAACGCAATGTAAAAACCGAGAGATTTATGTAGCAAGCAAATCTGTTCATACATTTTTTTCTTCATAAAGCACAGTCTTGAATATGAATACTATTCAATACTATCTATGAAGCTAGTATGCCTATGAAGGCATGATAGCCACCACTGGTCATAAAAGCAGCTTTATTTACACACTCGGTTTCTGTGCACATAACCTATTGGTTCTGACTGAGATGTAAAGCCTGCAGGCTCAGTGATGTCTGTATGTATAAGTCTGTACAGGAACATGAGGGGAGGTGAGGAGTGTTGATGAGTCAGATGGTACCTTCTCATAGTACTGCAGTTCATAGTCTAGGATGACTCCGTTGGGCTGGTCTGGCTGGGACCAGGAGAGAGTGATGCTGTCCACTGTACGGCCCACCTGGTGCATTACCGACACGGTCGATGGAGCTGTGGAGAGAGAGGAGAGAGAGAGAGAGAGAGAGAGAGATCAAAGTTAATATTATTTTTGTTATTTGTCATTTTCTACTCCTTTCATTACTGTAATGTATTATTATTTTGAAAGAGAGAGAGAGAGAGAGAGAGAGAGAGAGAGAGCGAGAGAGAGAGAGAGAGAGAGTGTGAGAGACCAAAGTTAATATTATTTCTGTTATTCGTAATTTTCTACTCCTTTCTTTACTGTAATGTATTATTATTTCGAGAGAGAGAGAGAGAGAGAGCGAGAGAGAGAGAGTGAGAGACACCAAAGTTAATATTATTTCTGTTATTCGTAATTTTCTACTCCTTTCTTTACTGTAATGTATTATTATTTCGATCGAGAGAGAGAGAGAGAAAGAGAGAGAGAGAGAGAGAGAGAGCGAGAGTGAGAGAGCGAGAGAGAGAGAGAGAGAGAGAGAGAGAGAGAGACGAAGAGATAAGGCATATTGAATTCACTATTCTTTGTACAACAAGAATGTCTGTAATCAAAGACACATCCCCACTGCTGCGCTCAGGTATGTGGCCTACTGTAACTCCATATAGTTAGTTTACAGTATCTACTGTAGTTAAATCTGGTTCTCATGACCAGGCATGTATTTTATATAGACAAGTCACAACACAGGCTAAACCACATAAGTAGTCCCAGGGGACTTCCCAGCACTAACTGTGTGTCATTTCCATGATTAATCTGTGCTTTCCAGTATGACGGGTGTGAGCAGCACACTGTCTGACTAGCAATCATTCCTCTGGTCTGCCCCGGCCACATCTCATCCTCCCACCCCAGCAACCAGGACAAATTTGCGGAGAAGGCTTGTTTTGTAGGGCACGTAAAGAAAAAAAAACAGTGCAAATCACCAGAACCGCAAATATGCAAAACACAATTGACATCCTGTATTTTTTTCCCTCCAGTGTTCTAATTTTGTATCTGTGGTCTATGTTTACGCATATTTCTCGTGGATGACAACTTAATACACACCAGTCAATGGTTTGAAAGTGCAACTACAAGACACATGGTCGTGACACATTTAGAGAATTGCAGTGTTTATTTGAATCAGATGTGTGGTAATCACGGAGTACAAATAACCCGAATCCTCCCGCACTCATCTCTCACAAAGGAGTGTTGAGTAGTAGGGTTAGCCTCCGCAGCCTAACAAAACCAAAGATGAAAACATTGACAACGTTCTTTTTGGTAAGGCTAAAAGGTCAGATGGCATGCTAGCCGCGTGGCCCTCCTACAACCGTCAACATGAGTGTGTGTGGGTCAGAGGGAAGATAACTCAGGAGATAAAGGCCTTGTCTTGTGAGGGGCTAGGAGGCAAGGATTTATGGGCCCACGGTCCCCAGGCTGGGCCCCAGGCTCGTGCTGCCACACACACACACACACACACACACACACACACACACACACACACACACACACACACACACACACACACACACACACACACACACACACACGGCCCTCAGCCAGGAGCACAGTGGCTCCCCAGAGCCCCGGCCATAAAGACAGAGGCTTCGTAACCCTCTCCACCGACACGAGCTCGCCATGGAAAATCCACTGACTGGAAAAACCTCCGCAGCCACGCCTTCCATTATCTAGGAATCTTACAGAGTGTGTGTGTGTGTGTGTGTGTGTGTGTGTGTGTGCGGTTTAGAATCTCCTACATAATTATAGTGTTCATGTCTTTTGTTGTCGTTTGTGTAACAAAATGCCTTTAATTGGGTTTTGGATTAAAACGCTAAAACAGTTCTTCTGTGGACGTCGTAGGTTACTAGAGCACATAACGTCTCTCTTGTCTCCCGGGGAGACCACCACCAGCGCCGCAGGGCAGATGATGGAGAGTCCATTTTATGGCCTATTCCTTCTCACCAGCTTGTCAGCCGTGAGTACGACTGCCCTCTGACTCAAACAGAAGCTGCCTTCTAAGGACACTAATCATGAGCTACTGAGTCAACACGGACGTCCCTGAGACTCTACCCGATGCCTACTGCTGCTGCCCTTAAATATGATGTGTGTATAACAAGATGTGTGTGTGTGTGTGTGTGTGTGTGTGTGTGCAGATAATGAATAGGCTCCCTGAAGTCTCCTTCCATCCCCCTCCAGCGCTGTGCACCAAAATGGCCAGTGATTCTGCAGTGACCATACATCATCCCCCACAGAGAGAGAGAGAGAGAGAGAGAGAGAGAGAGAGAGGAGAGAGAGAGAGAGAGAGAGAGAGAGAGAGAGAGAGAGAGAGAAGGAGAGATGGAAGTGCTGTGTACTGTACAGTCCCCGGTCAGAAGACTCCTCTCTTACAATCTCACTGGCCCATGCACCTTTCATTTTGTTTGCAGTCACAAGACAGCCTAATAAGGACAAACAGCCACTGGGACGGGAACTCACGAGTATCCCATTACGGATGTACAGTATTCAACACGGCCACATGCTTCTTTTTTTTGGGGGGGGGTAGCGTAGCATTTCCATTTAAACAAGCAGTTTAGCCTTCTCCGGAGGTAACCTGATACAGGGCCAAATCAAACAAAGGAAGCGTATGCATCCATGTAGAGTACAGAAGGGTGGACACATGCCAGTGAAGAAGCTGTTGAAGCACAAAGCTGCGGTTTCCCCCTCGACGGAGAGATGTCTTCCGGATCTGCAGAGTGACAGGCTAGACAAGTGTCTGTGTCTGGGTGTCGCACCCAAAATAACACAACACAAGGGCAACAGAGATCAAACAAACGGAAAAGCATAACCGCTGCTGTTATGGGGACAATGTTGTGTCTCCTGTACCTGCGGCAATTATATCGTTTTTCCATCCGATACTAAATATATACAGCAGAGGAGGAGGGGGGGGGGTGGTAAGAGTGGAGTGTCTGCTGTGGAGGAAAGAGAGTGATAATCACAGCTAATAAAACATTCTAGTCATGGAGAATTCCAGCTTTCCAAGCGATTGCTCGCAATGCTACAGCGATGAGGACCATTTATCTCGAATCCTAAGGTGTTTAAACGTTTTTTTTTTTTCCTGGCAAGGCTTGTGCTCGACACATTGGAACGATCACTCAGCATGAACGGGTTGGAGCGTAGGGAGAGAGAGAGAGAGAGAGAGAGAGAGAGAGAGAGAGAGAGAGAGAGAGAGAGAGAGCGAGAGTGACTCTATAAGCAGAAGAAACTCATCAGGAACTGATAATGTTGTGCATTTTCTTCTCAACTACATCCAGGCCCCAGAGTTCTTTCCTAACTTGGAAATGTTTGGAAAGGCTATCAACAATACAATACTGATATTGTCTGTCTTGGTGGATCTGGGGAAGGATTCAGAAACAAAAGCCCTGAGGTAGTGAAGTGAATGTATGCTGAGTGTTAGCCTAATCAGAGGGGGGAGTGAAGGCCCGGAGTTGTCACAGAGTTAAGTTTCAGTCTTAGCATAAATACCAGGCCTTGGATGTGATATGAAAGGCCCAGGCTTTGGAGACCTATTCTACCATGACGTCCTGGCTTCGGCCCAGCGGCAGGAGAGTTTAAAAGCCTCTATTTTGTGCAACATCTCTATAGAGGTTTAACTGTTGTGTTTGAACACCTAGTAACTTCCCTAATCAATCAAAGATGGACTTTACAGAGTTATTTCCACTCATTTAAATCCCTGCTCCATCTAATGGGCCGTGCTCCTGCAAACACAAGAGAAGCGCAATTTACTGAGCCCACCCCCCCCCCCCCCCCCAATCCATCTCATTCACGTTTCTCTCTCTTTCTTTCTCTCTCTCTCTCTGTCTCTCTCTCTCTCTCTCCCTCTCCCCCCCCTGGTCTGTAAATAAATATCTCTATGCTGTTATTGTTCACTTCAATTCTGCTATACTCGTTTGGTGGGCTTTGCCTCTTCCTCCCTCCCTGCCTGCCTGCCTGTCTCCCTCCCTCCCTCTCTCTCCCTCCTCCCTTCCTCCCTCCCTTCTTCCCCCAGGAATGTTGGGTTCCTTTCAGCTCAGCCTATTGATTGAGCTCTCTTACAGAGCACCCTTCTGAGCATGATGGGCATCTTCATTAAGCGAGCTGGTGGAGTGAGACCAGGCTGGCCTTTGATGGCTGGCAGCAGGGAGAGGCATAGGAGAGAGCCCCCCCCCCCACACACACCACCCCATGCCCATCACACCCTGCCTGGGTCCTGGCCTTGGATAGGGCCTGGGACCACAGGGGCCAGCTGGAGCTCCAGCCTCCACAGAGATGCAGCAACGCGGCAGCCATTACTGAGCAGGGGTTCTGCTGCCTTGGAGGGGTGGGAGGCTCAGGAATCACAGTGATTACACTTGAGGTTTGGGATGCGCTTGACTGTTTGTGGTTGGCGGAGGGAGAGACAATGCCACCCCCCAAGAGTGATGTTCACATTCTCGCCTTTTCCTTCTTTTCCCATGATATAAATCGAACAGTATTCCGACAATGTTGAAACAAAAGCAAAAAAAAAAAACGTTCTAAAATGCCAAACGTCTGCTTGATCATGTTAATCTTGGCTGCCGAATCTGCGATCCAAGGGCCTTGGATTCGGGACTATTTTCTTCTTCTCTTTGAATCTGACAGGAAACTGCCCCGATATGAGTTCTCTTTGACCATGTGGCTCTGATTTGACGTTGAGGTTCTGGTGCAGCGAGCGGCGAGCGAACGCTATGATTTGGGGATGGATGGAGGGCGGAGGATGATGGAAGATGGGGGGGGGTGGGGGGTGGGGGGTGGGGAAGTAGCTAGCGAACGAGGGAACAGGTCACGACTCGTAAATCTCCATCATCTCCTTTAACAGTAAAAGAAGTTTCCCCCCGTGGTACCGTCTCTCCCCGCGGGGCAGAACCAGCTGCTCCTTCACCGGGCTAGCCTCCTAAACAGCCCGTCGGCGCTCCGCTGTCCGACTGCTCTTCGTTTACGAGCCGCCCAGCGAGGGGTCTTAAAGGGAGAGGCCTTAAAGGGAGAGGCCCCGTGCATTTCCATGTACTTTGAGCACGCTGGCAGCCCGCCCTGTTTCCCCATCTGCAATGGATTGTGGTATTTTTACGTCTCCAAAGAGTTTCCAATGCAGTAAAGCTACACAAGTGAGATTTCAGTTCATCAAGCTTAAAACCATCTGCGCTGGAAAAGATTGGGGGGCCTTAATGCACTCGTATACACACCATAAGCTAATTCTAAAATAGCCACTCCAGGGGCTTAAAAAGTTTTCAGATGCTTACAGAGGTTAGGTCTAATCGGAGCAGACAGAGCAATTCCCTCTCTCACCTCAGAAGTCCGCGGCAGAGAGGGGAGTGTGGACGTGGACACTGGAATAGACTCTTTTTACACACACACACACACACACGCACACGCACACATACACACACACACACACACGCACATGCACACGCACACACACACAGAAAGGCACGCACACACACACGTGGACACTAGAGTCCTTTTGCACACGCACACACACACACAGGCACACGCACACACACACAGGCACATGCACACACACACACACACACATACTGCAGTCCCTTGGCAGCCTTCTGGTAGTCCTGATGTGCTCTGCTCTGCTGGGCTCTGGCCTGGTTGGTCATTCAGGCTGAGCAGACTCAACAGTTTTACCAGCAGCAAGTCACTGGGATGTAGCTGATGCTGCATTCAGTTGTTCTTCGGAAACTAGGAAACTGTTGAAATTTCGGACTCAGCAACTTGTGTACTTCTGAGACTTCACAATTAGTCAATAGGGACCCCAACGCAAAATCCTAAATGTTGGTGGGATGCTCAGAGTTTCTGGGGAGCAATTGAATGTGGTGTGACTCACTGAGCTTTGGAGGGGCAGGGAAGGGCATCTGTTTAATCAGCAAGCTGCTACTCTGTATCTAACCGCTGTCCAAACCGCCTTCTTTTTTGGATATCGCGGAAGGGATTTGGAATCACACTCTCATGATGAGGTAGCAATGCCTGAGACATACAAACTCAAGTGTCTGCCTCTGACCTTGAGGATGTCCTGTTGGACTAATGGTGGATGCTTTGGTCTTCCACATGGGAGACCCGGGTTTGAACCCTTGCCCATCACATGGAGATAATGGATGACTAATATCACATTGAACTGGCTCACTATTGGCCAATCAAAAGAAGTCATAGGACCCAGCAGGGTCTGCCTTGATTGACCGTTTGTTAATTTAGCTATTTTTTCAAATGGAAATGTCGCGTGACCTTAACTCGTCACAGTAAGTCTTCCAAAAAACTGTGAGGGGATTATATTGTTTAATATAATCACATTCTCCCGGGGAAGCTGTACTGGACATTGAAAGACTAGCTTTAAACCATCTGCCATAGACAGTAGTTACATTGCACCGAATTGAACTTTTGCCTCCCGTTGAAACATTGCTTATCTGCATTACCAGATAAAGACTCATACAGTGTGACACACAATGGTCAGGATTAAAAAAAGATCATCTCTGCTTAGAAAGGTTCTGAACTCAATTTACATATAAAACCGTGACAGGAATCATGGCAAAGGCACAAGCACAAACTGTAACTCATGATCTTGGAGATTCATGCTTGTGACATCACCCGTGTCACATGTGCTACTTTGTGAAGCTATAAAACCAGTATGAGGACATGCCAGGGAAGCAAAGCAAGCCGTCCCTCATATTCCTGGCTTAGATACAACTGTTAAACAATGGAGGCTTTGTTTTGTTGCAGTTCTGGAAGTGTGCTTGATTACATGTCAATATTGGAAGTGCATCGCTTTCCACTCTTTAAACAGAACAGATAATTGCTTCAACATCTTTCGTGTCTGCGTCAAAAGACTTAAACACAGACGTGTGTGTGTGTGCGCGTTTGTAGATGTGTGTCCGGGTGCGTGTGTGTGGCTGTGTGTTTATGTGTGTGTGTGTGTGTGCGTGTGCGTGTGTGTGTGTGTGTGTGTGTGCGTGTGTGCATATGGGAGAGAGAGTGATTGTGTTTACTATCTCCCCA
>NC_139658.1:8964157-8969157 GCF_951799395.1 Argentina silus | reverse complement strand
GAGCATCAGCATGGGTCATAAATGATTCATAAATGATCACGCCATAGTCTTCAAATGAACGCCTACTGTGGGGGGATTGTTTCTGGAGAGCGAGGAATATGTTCTGTGAGGATGTATTAGCTAGCTATACCGGCGTCGACTACGTGTGGTGCTGTAAGATACGTCAAAAACTGATTATACGTTGTGTGAGAGTTCGTGGATTACAAGATATTTTACAGAGAATTACGTCAATTACGACTTGTGTGGCGGTTAGGTACAGTATTAGGCATTCACCTCGAGTGGTTAAGGTACGGCTTAGTTATCAGGGGAAGGCATTAGCAAACATTACCATTACCCACAAGAATTAGCGACAAAAACCCCCAAAAGTCCCAACCAGTGATGTCAGGGTCTTAATGCCTCCACCACCCCACCAACCTCCTTATTAGGTGTTTTCATACCTTTTCATATGTACCAGTTTAGCGAGATAATACAGAACAGTATTCTTTGGTTTTGCAGAAACAATCCCCCAGGATGTGTTATTTTGGAGTCTGGGTGGAGAACAGCTGTAGTGGTGCATGTGTGACACTGAGCCTTTTGTTGTATGGTCCATTACAGTGTAATAGATAGAGAGGTACTGCACTCAGCTTCTGGTGGGGACTTCTGCACCTGGGTGCCCTAATGAAGGGTGTGTGTGTGTGTATGTGTGTGTGTGTGTGTGTGTGTGTGTGTGTGTGTGTGTGTGTGTGTGTGTGTGTGTGTGTTTGTGTGGCCCATCCCCCTTAGCCTGCCTGTCCGTGGCTAAGCGTCACCATGGCGACGATGTGTTTCGGGAGGGCTATGGTGGTGTTACTGGTGATGCCTGGCTGTCAGTCATCATGATGGGGACGTGACCTGTCTCATCACTGACACACACAGACACACACACACAGACACACACACACACACACACACAGACACAGACACACAAATCTCCGATACAAATGTCTGACATTATACTGAAGTGATGAAAAGGTCATTGTTAAAATCTAATGCTGGGAGTGACTGCTGTGTTTCCCAGAAGTTGGCGAGTGTCTGCTCTGTATTGGGGGATGTTGGCTTAACTGGTTCATCTACTGGCTTTATCCCTTGTGTAGAGAAGGATTTCTGCACAGAGAGGGGTAGATGGGTGCTTATAAATGACTCATGTCCCACACACACACACACACACACACACACACACACACACACACAAACACCCCCCCCCCCCCCCCCCCCCCCGCCACACACACACACACAAACACATACTCTATCCGCATCAATACCCGTTTGCTTTTAAAATCCTGTTTTGTGACCGCGAAAGGTCACTAAATCCAAACGGGGTGTAATAGAACTCCGGGCGATTTGGAACTCAGCGGTCGTCCCTGCGACAGGGAGACTGGTGGATTAGTCTTGGGTTCCTGGAGGCAGCGGGATTAACCAAGAGGGGGTTGGCGGGGGTCGGGAGACAGTTGCGCTCCGAGACAGAGATCCCTGTCCAGAGTGTGAGAAAAGGCGGGCGGGGGCGGTTAGTGTGTTTGTGTGTGTGTGTGTGTACACGTGTCTGTGTGTGTGTGTATGAGTGTGTGTCTGTGTGTGTGTTGGGGCCGGGGGGGGGGGCCGCGGGCCACATGATAGTTTGATGAGGAAACGTGAGGGGCATCTACCCAGGACACATGCTCAGTGGACCTCTGCCAACCGCCCCCAACCACAGACGGAGGAAGATGAAGGGGGGAATGAAGAAAGAAAAAAAGGAAAACAAAAGAAAATCCCTTCTCTTCCCGCTTCGCTCACAGACAATTTCATGGCCCCTTTCCTCAGATTGCATCTGCACTGTCATCAGCGTGTCGGAATTTGAATACTGAGGAGGCTAATCTAATTGGCGCGACAAGGAGAATCTGATGGCTCCGAATCCAACTCATACGCCTCCCTGCCATCCCAGTAATACCCTGCTCCTCCCATCACAGTAATACCCTCCTCCGTCTCCTCCTCCCTACATATCCCACGCTCTCTCTCTCTCTCTGTTCTATTGTGGTTGCGACACAATAACAGTCAATATTGTGAAAGTCTAAGCACACGAACGTGCTGTTGCTCCACATCAACGCCCTAGATATTGTGTTAGATGACTTTTGAGCAAGAATAATGTAAGACACAAACCGAGGGGGAGATTAGTTGGAGGTCTTTCCCAGTGTTGACATGCGTATTGCTGTTTGAAAAGCCCCATTAAGAGGCGGTTGTAGAGGGCAGAACCAGGGGGGGCCTCCGGAGAGGTCAAATACCTGCTTATCAGCGCACTCACAGGTTCTGGCCAGACAAGCTCAATTAGCCAGCACTTAGGCTGTGTATGAGAGGGCCACGTTCTCCTCACAAGGAACCGTATCTACAGAACCAGGGCGATGACAGACAAGCCAGGGCCCACAAAGACCCGATTGTAGCCAGCCATGAAAGACCTGAGCGGGGACGGGGGAGGGGACAGGGGAGGACCGGCTCCCAGGGGACTTGTATAGGACAGGAGTGATGTGTGCTTTTAAGCCCTCGGATAACCATATCTATTGAATTATAAATAAATCAACCATCTACGATGTACTGTAACAGCATGTTATTACAATGCTGTTACTAGAGTATCGTAAATCTTCTTTTAGTAGACAGGGTGTTTATTTCCTTTTACCACGGAGTGCAACCGGCGTGCATTGGAGACAGGGTATTATCGGAGACCGGCGGTTATTCTGTTCAACCCCCTGCCGATGTTGCCAAACTGCTGCTCAAACCCGTGATATGACAGAGCTGAATATGTACCATAGTGAGAACAAATATCCACCAGCATTATATGAAAATGATAGCCTACAATAAATCAGTCCAAACCGTCTTCTCAGATAGATATGGTAATTTATTGTTCCACAGGAAGCTGCCGCTGTCAGACTATACGTACCGGTAATGTCCCCTGGAATCAAATGTGTCGCTTTAATCATCTGCTAATGTCAACAGAGAATAAATACAGAGAGCGACGCTTATTTGCTTCAATGTCATTAGTGGCCCGGATACTATTGGAGACAGACATTTGTTGTAGACTCTGTGGTTATTAGAAGTTGTACGGTAATTATAAAGGGTGTTTATTAGAAGTTTTACGGTTTAAGTAACGACATAGGCGTAGGGGCAATATAATGTAAAGACTGACCAAAAAGTGATACTGATAGAGGTAAACATCGATTGAAGAGAAGAAAGAGGTGAAGATACCGACATTAAAGTACTCCAGGCTGTACATTGGTCACACACACACTGCTCACACACACACACACACACACACACACACACACACACACACACACACACACACAGACAGACAGACAAAGACACAACCATGCATGCACGCACGCGCGCGCGCGCACACACACACACACACACACACACACACACACACACACACACACACACACACACACACAGAGAGAGAGCTACAGAACTACAAGGCAAAGCCCCAGCTCCCAGACAGCTTCAGGCAGTGCTCTCTCTCTCAGGGCAGCTGCTATTTCAGATGAGCAGAGGAGACATGGGTGTCTGTCTGGGCTTGTAGGTCTCTCCTGCTTTCATATATCACACTGGGGCCTGTTCCTATTGTACTGGAGCTCAGGTGCCCGGGCAGATATGAGCATCTGTGTTGATGCGTGTCTCCCACTTGAAAAGCTGTAGCGACAGATCGAGGAACATGTTGCAGTTATGATATCAAACGTAGCCAGAGATTCTGTCCAATGGGAAGCATGCCTACTGGCGTTGTGTGCTGTATTGTATTGTACGCACACACACACACGCAATAGACACACATGTACATGTACATGTGTGTACATGTACATGTACATGTACACACACACACACCCAACACACACATAAACACACACAAACACACACACGCGCACATACACACACACACACACACACACACACACACACACACACACACAAACACACACACACACACACACAAACACAAACACAAACACACACACACACACACGCACAGATGGAATTCAAGCTCGCCTTTGCCAACCTTTCGTTGGCCTGTTCCCTATTGCCACACTTTAATACCAGTGAAGTACAACAGTGTAAACGATCCGTTCTCAGTGACACTGCCTGCAGACAGAGCCTGTTGGTTCTGGTAATCTCACAGCTTCGCACCGTGTCGAGATAAAACATGGCCTGGCTGCTTGATAGCCTACACCAGCCTTTACTGCTGGGATGAAAGCTTCAGAAAAGCCCTGCTTCAAAACGGAACTCACAGAGGCACTGCGGAGAGGAGAAGAGAGGAGAGGGGAGGGGAAGAGAGGAGAGGAGAGGGGAGGGGAGGGGAAGGAGGAGAGGAGAGGAGAGGAGAGGAGAGGGGAGGGGAAGGGAGGAGAGGAGAGGAGAGGAGAGGAGAGGGGAGGGGAGGGGACGGAAGGGAGGGGAGGAGAGGAGAGGAGAGGGGGGGAAGAGAGGAGAGGAGAGGGGAGGAGAGGGGAGGGGAGGGGACGAGAGGAGAGGACACATGCAATCGAGACATGCAATCATGTGTTGCCAGTTGATGATGTAATCCTGAGAGGAATTAGCAGCGCATAAACAGCCATTGCCACACACAGGAGGAATGTCGACCTCCGTGAGGGAACATTGCTCAAGTCTCTGTCTCCCTCCTCCAGACGCGAGGGAACATCATGGAACATGCCTACTCTATGCCCCGAAGGCGAGCCACTCACCCTATACAATCACATGGCGAATGGCGAAATAGGTCACAACGCGAATGACATTCGTCGTTAATGCATCTGCGTCTCCCAATCGATACGTGACACGCTATATATGGTAACAAGGTCACGGGGAGGAGGGGGAGGAGCCGCGCGGGGCTGTATAAGGAGCGGGCGACATCAGAGTGGCGCGGCGCGCGAGGGTCCGGGGCTGCTGAGGCTTATTTTAGATGGAGATGACTTCCAAACGTCTTCTGCGGAGGCGAAGGGCTTCTCTCCATGGAGACGCAGATATAT
>NC_139658.1:8939157-8959157 GCF_951799395.1 Argentina silus | reverse complement strand
AGTCCAACTTCGGAGGTTTACATTACTAGATGAGTTTCTAAACATTTTCCTGAATTTAATCCCAAGAAAAATAAACCATTATATAAACTGCTTGATTTTGGAGGCTTTCTTCCAACACTGTGGAGGCACTGTTGTGTTGGGAGATAGGAGACGTGCCTAGGGCCAGACCGTAATAATAATCACCTCAGGGTGATCCAGAGGGGTTGGGTTGGGTTGAGGGGGGGGGGGGGGGGGGGGATGATGCCCTTGGATCCAAGGATAACCTACCTCAACACAGGCTGCTCAGGGTCACGTCAAATTACCTCTGCTTCTCTCGGCTCTCTCCTTCTCTCTCTATCTCTCTCTCCATCTCTCTGTCTCTCCCTCTGTTTGTTGTTGTTGTTTCCGTGGGTTGCCAAGGCAGTGTAATTAAATGTTAATGGAACATTCTCTCTGCGTCTTCCCTTTTGAGTGTAGCCGGGGCTTCTGATTCCTACCTACGGCGTTGCCATATAGGACTAGTGTTTGTTTGTTTGGCTATATACAGAAAACAGAATATACATCCCTCTGGCTTCAAAGTATCAACAATGCACTTAATTCTCCTACTGGGGAGAGGAGCGTAGTGCTGTACTGTGCTGTAGTGGGCAGACTGCTCTCAGTCTCCCTGAGATGGCTTCCTCTTCCGGCTGCTCTCCAGGAGGAGAGTGCTGGCCTGCCCTGGTTATTAGTGCAGTGTGTCACAGGCTAGTGGAGCATGCTATCTGTGATGACCCAGCCACAGGTCCTGATAGATTCCCCTCCCCCCTCTCTCTCTCTCTCTCCATCTCTCTCCCTCTCTCTCTCCATCTCTCTCTCTCTCTCTCTCCCTCCCTCCCTCTCTCTCTCTCTCAGTCACTCCTCTGTTTAATATATAACAACTCCTGTGGACTTTTAAAAGAGAGAGAGAGAGAGAGAGAGGGGGAGAGAGAGAGAGAGAGTGAGAGTGAGAGTGAGAGAGATCTTTGTTGGGCGGTCGCTGTCGCTGTCTGTTGCTAATTTTAGAATCCATTACAGTTTGTTTTTTAAAGTGTCTCCTCAAAGCATGGGAGATATCCCTATTCTACTCTTGACAAGACTGTACTCACACACACCCACACACCCACACACACACACACATACCCGCATATACATACACATACAGTACACATACACACACCCACACCGGCCCTACGCTAAGTACAGTATGTCAGAAATGGAGAGCAGCTCTATACACACACAACACACACACGCACGCATGCACGCACGCACGCACGCACACACACACACACACACACACACACACACACTTGTATTTAGAACAGAGCTAATGTACAGTTACACACCATTCAACCCTGGTTCCTGTCTTACTGGGTTACACATGAATATACCGTAGTCTGGTACCATGTTTTGAATAAACTATTGTTATTGATAACCCCAATGAAAACATGGTCAGTGGTAATCTAAAAGGCATCCCTTCTCCGAACAGAAGCTCCATTTATCCTCTTCTCTTCCATCCCGGCGTCTGCCTGGCCCATCCGTCACTGTTCCATCCCAGCGTCTGGCCTGGCCCATCGGTGCTGGAATGCAGTGAAGCCTCTAACAGGACATGAGCCGGGACATCTGAGAGATGTTGTTTGTCAAAGGGCCTCTGGTCCTCTGGTCCTCTGGTTCTCTGGTTCTCTGGCTCCTGTCCCTGATGAGAAGAAGAGGCCACAGAACTCATTCTGCCAGCTTGGCTCTCCTCTCATCTGCCCCGCTCCAGCTTTGGCCCTGCCTGGTAACCCACTGATGTCTGACCCAGGCTCCAGCTTTGGCCCTGCCTGGTAACCCACTGATGTCTGACCCAGGGGTCCAGGGAGGGTCCTGACCCCGGCACCGCTTGCACGCGAGACCACCAGAACACTGTCCAGATCCAGGGGGGACCCCGGGGGAGGGAAGATAGGGCGTCTAGGGGGGGGTCCGGTGAGTCTATAATCAGACATGTAGAGAGGTGTTTCAGAAGGAGAGCCAGGGCTTCTGGGAAGCCCCTGCCGCACAGCCCCCTGGGTCCACATGAAAGCAGGGGTGGGCAGCGAAGAAGAGAGGGAGTCCCAATTGTCGGAGACAGGGAGGCCGTGCCACAGGATTCCAGAGATGGCGTGGGATAAGGAGGAGAGGAGAGGGAGACGGATGAGGGGGACTGAAACCGGGCGCGGGCAGAGAGAGCCATATGGGGGTAGGACCCGACACGCGGCACGGCCATATGGAACAGGTTTACACGCCTAACAGGATCCTGATCTTTGAGCTCCAGGCGATTCACAGACGTCTCACCTCACGCCTTATCTCATTCACATGAGATGGATGTGCTGCGAGAGAAGAGATGATACGCTGTGTGTGTGCGTGACTGTCTTTGTTTGCGTGCGTGTGTGTGTGTGTGTGTGTGTGTGTGTGTGTGCGTATGCCTGCCTGTGTTACATTTACATTTTAGACATTTAGCAGACGCCTTCATCCAAAGCGACTTACAACATTTGTAAGTACATTTGTCTAAGTAAGTGAATCATCTATCCATCAGTCATCATAAGAAAAGGTAATTTATGCCAGGGCCAGGGGCCATAGGCAGTCAAAATGCTAGAAGAAAGGAAGAATTACTTTTTTTTTTTTTAATTTTATTTACAGTAGAGAAACTGTACAGGGGGTAGTGGAGATGAAGAGGCCTCTAGGATGGACAGTCAAGATGTAGCCTGAACAGATGGGTCTTCAATCTACGGTGGAAGATCGTACCGACTCTGCAGTCCTGACAGCAGTGGAAAGCTTGTTCCACCAGCAAGGCGCCAGGACAGTGAAAAGCTGTGACGGAGTAGCGCGACTGCTGCATCCACGTAGAGGCGACGGTGCCAGGCGACCAGCTGAGGTGGAAGAGCAGAGTCATCGGGCAGGGGTTTGGGGGCTGACCATTGCTTGCAAGTAGGGAGGGGCTGTTCCCTTTGCTGCCCGGTAGGCGAGCACCAGGATCTTGAATCTGATGCAAGCTGCTACCGGGAGCTAGTGAAGGGTGCGAAGGAGGGGGCTGACTGCGTGTGTGTGTGTGTGTGTGTGTGTGTGTGTGTGTGTGTGTGTGTGTGTGTGTGTGTGTGTGCGTGTGTGCACGCATTCCCATGTGTGTGTATGGAGAGGGGTCATGGTTATACTGCTCTGTGCTATTTGGATGTACAGTATGCTCAGCTTAAAGAGACACAGACAGACAGAGACAGAGAGCACCTGGCCTCCAGGCTGAAATCCCATCACAGCGAGAAACAAGGAATAAAGGGCTCTGACTACTCCCTGGAGTCTCTGTGGTTACACGGACATGTCCCAGCGCTCCCATGTTCCCCTCCCGCTGCTACACTACACAGACCACACCAGTTTAAACCAACCCCCCACACCAGGAGACCTTCCATTGGTTCTAAAATGAATGACAATCAATAACCAACAATGAAAATGAACTGATGTTGCTTAGAATACGTTATTTCACAAGCACAGGTCAGGACAATGAACAGCTGTGCTTGTCATTACACATTCCCTGTGTGCATACTCAAAGGCCTTGGTCAGCAACGGTAAGATCAATCCTACTACTGCTGTGCCAAGCGTAGTTTAATACCTAATAAATGTGAAATTGTTTGTGTCTCCTCCCGTCTGTGTTGGTTCGAAGGGAGGTTTTTCCTCTCTTGTTGCAGTTAAATCGCAATCCCCTCTTCAAGGTTCTTTGTGTGCTCACGCAGTGCTGCAGAAACCTTGAGGGGGGAGTGTTTGTTTTGCTGTGCGCCTGGTTGTGGTCGCGGAGCACCGGGGGGGGGGGGGGGGGCGGGGGAGTCCTCCCTCCCTCCCATCCCTCATCGGCAGCGCGGCTGTACCCCCCTCGCGTGTGTGTTAGTCAATTAGAGCTGTCATTAAAGGCAGGGGCACCCTGGGAAATAAAAGGAAGACGGCGGCGATGTTGTCTGCGAAGCGCTGATTTCTACCCTTAAACCCTCTCCGGATGAGAGAAAAAAGCTGGGAATAATTGTGATTCTGCCAGCCGGGGTTGGCGGGGGAGTCAATTCCTTGGCTCGCGGCTCCTTTCCTCCCGTCTCCTCTTTTCCCATCCCCCCCTCTTTTCCATGCAATCACGGCCATCCCGGACCAGGAGCATCCACCTCCCCATTCACTCAATCCTCTTCTAACTCCCTTTATCTAGAATCACATTTGACTGGAGGATTACTGGAGCTCTCCTAGTTAATCACTGCCCTTGGACGTGCGGTAGCTAGGGGTTTCCCTGGCCGCTCACCGCTCTCCTGACAGGGTCTTCACTACATCCGAAGGGGAGGATAAGACAGCAGAGGGAGGCCGGTGGAGGTAGACATCGGAAGCCGGGCACAGTTTTTAATGCATGGAACGGAATAAGGAATGGTATCAAACACCATTCCTCATTCCATTCCATGCATTTACAAAGTGCCCGTCCTCCGATGTCTACCTCCACCAGCCTTCCTCTGATAGAAAGATAACATCTGAAGAGAGGACGCGTGCTTCCTGATTCTCCACATCCCTGACCTGGAATGCTGATCATCACGTGACCTGGTATCTGTACTAGCTGCATCTATAGGGGAGAGTGCTGTTCTCTCCATTATTGATATCACTCTTATTCACAGGAGCCTATACAGTCCTGCTTGAGATGGCTGCCTGTACCTCTCGCGCATAGCAATGGAGGGGTAGAGAAGGAGAGAGGTGGAGGGAGAGGGATAGAGAGAGAGAGAGAGAGAGAGAGAGAGAGAGAGAGAGAGAGAGACATTTTGTACAGTAAGAACCATGCTGAACGATTGCTGGATGTTTTACAAGTAGAAATGGTGCTTCACGCTAATGCTTATGCTACTCAATTGAAGCTTTAAAGCTTCAAACCTCAGGTATGATGTCTGTAGCGTGTTGCATGTAGCGTGTCCATTACGTTCCCTATGGTCTCTGTAGCGTGTCCATCAGGTCCACTATGGCCTCTCTAAGGTATGTTGTATGTAGCGTGTCCATCAGGTCCACTATGGCCTCTCTAAGGTATGTTGTATGTAGCGTGTCCATCAGGTCCACTACGGCCCTCTCTGTGAGCTGTCAGTCTGTCTCATGTTTCACACGGTGCCTTTCTCTGTATGCCAGTGGGAGAGCGTATGTAAGCCTCCCTGTTCTACCATCAGGGGATGTCAAGTCAAGCAGAGCAGCTAAGGCTCTGTGTTGACGGACTGCTTCTGTATCTGTGCAGTGGGACATGTCTATGTAAACTACGCTGGTTATTTTACAGCGTTCCCCTTTTTTCCAACGGCTCCCATAAAAGAACAACTGTATGCGGACCGGTTTACTTGCTGCCGTTAAGGGAGGCTATGGTACAGTAACTGTAACTGTAAATGGGACTTTTAGTCTGTGTCTGAACCTTCATTGCTCCATAATATGAGACACACTCCCACAGTCAGGACCCCTTAAACCCACAAAAGCAAAGGGGTTAGATGATCAGATTACAATAGAAACACACACATGGGCATTGTTAAAGGGGGGAGTTTGCATTTCCACCCCGTGAACATGGTGTTCATTGTACCCCTCCTGGAGAGAAAGAGAGAGAGAGTGCTTTTCATTTCGAATGAAGGGCAAGGACGAACAGGACCCCATGTGTCTCTGTGGTGTACCATCTCCTCGGGCTCTAAGGGAAACGAGATCTCTCTTTTCAGGGCCCGTCTCTGCTTAGAGACCCCGGTGCGGTTCACTGGCTCCCAGCACTTCTAGGAGAGGAAACCTGATCTGGCTAGTAAAACGATCACAGAGGAAAAAAAGCCCTGCAATTTCAGTTTAAATAACCTACTGTCTATTGTCAATATTTTGACAGATTTCATGTCGGAGTGTAATTATTTGTGGAGAGCCCCTGCCAAGGATTTAATTGTTACATGTGTAATTACACGTTGTGTTGCAAGAAGGGGTGCTGGAACAAAGCGATGGTTGCATTATTAATATTGCAGCAAGACGTGGCTCCTTCCTTTCATCAGGGGGCTGTTTCATATGCTCTGTCTGCGGCTCCATAATCCGGCCCTGAAAGGAGATATTGGAGACTCCCAGAGAGGGCATCTTTCACAAATCAATTCATTACCCAGACATCAGCAGGGAAAGGCGCATCTTTTAGAAATCAATTCATTACCTAACCGCAGGCAGTTTAAAGGCACTGGCCACAGACTCACGCTGCCATATCAAGTTTCAATGTCAGGAAAGATACATAAGCAACAAGGCCAACAGAGAGACGGGCAATAAACAGCGACGGGTCCGCCATAAGTAATAACCTTTTTCAACTTTAATGATTTTATTTTCCCTTTTTGTTTTTCATTTCGCCTTGTTTGCCTTGTTGTCTCATAACTATTGAATGGGGCTGTAAAGTCACGTCCCTGCAGGCGTTCTGCTGCACGCCGCCGTGCCACTCTCTGATAATGCATCCTGGTCATAAAGCTTTAATATAGCCCACGGAAGACAGTGTGACACCGACCAAAATACCGATGTGTGTGAAGCGATGTGAGTGTGTGTGTGTGTGTGTGTGTGTGCCTCTGTGTGTGTGTGTGTGTGTATGTGTGCCTCTGTGTGTGTGTGTGTGCCTCTGTGTGTGTGTGTATGTGTGTGTGTGCCTCGTATGTGTGTGTGTGTGTGTGTGTGTGTGGGAGAGGCCAGGCTTTGCTGACGCATGCAGCTCCCTCTGTACACCAGAGGGACTGATGGAGATGAAAGAGGGTAGTAAATGAAGCTTTATTTTAGAGGGGGGGGGGGGGGGGGGGGGACCTTGGACAGCTAGCCCCTGTGATTAAGCCTGATTCCTCCCCTGTTGGAGAAATAAACAGGAGGGTGGCCAATACTGGAATGTGTCATGCTACACCCCACATGTGTGAAGGTGAAACCCCCTCACCCCCCACCCCCACCCCCACCCCCCTCCCCCTTCACAGCACTTTGTGATTGATATACCTGCCATTGAACGGAGAACAATTCGGATTATAACAATAATCCCATTTTTTTTTCTTCAAACAAAAGCAGCGTGACTGAGGATGCCCCCCCCGGGGACCCACACACCCACCACCGGGCAATACATTACATGTAGGTCAGAAAACAAGCAGATTTGTGTAATTATGTGGGGTGTGTAGAATGAGAACAGCTATCCTCTGTGCTCTCCTCTTATTTAGCATGTATTCCTTAAGGAGGGCCTGGGCCTGGCCTCATTAGCAGTCATTGAACAGGGCCTGCTGTTTGTGAGGGAGGGAGAGAGCGCCCATAGCTGTATCTCCTCTCTCCTCTCTCCCTCTCTCTCCTCTCTCTCTCTCTCCTCTCTCTCTCTCTCCTCTCTCTCTCTCTCCTCTCTCCCTCTCTCCTCTCTCTCTCTCTCCTCTCTCCCTCTCTCTCTCTCTCTCCTCTCTCCCTCTCTCCTCTCTCTCTCTCTCTCCTCTCTCCCTCTCTCCTCTCTCCTCTCTCTCTCTCTCTCTCTCTCTCTCCTCTCTCCCTCTCGTTTCTTCTCGTTTCCTCTCTGCAGAACCACTGGGGGCTGTCGGGTAATTACAGCCCGTGTCTATGAGAGAGGCAACGGTACACACACGCGCGCGCGCACGTGACGCGCGCACACACACACACACACACACACACACACCGACACACACACACACACCTACACCGACACACACCCACACACACACACACACACACACATACACACACCTACACCGACACACACACACACACACACACACACACACACACCTACACCGACACACACACACACACACACACACACACCGACACACACACGCCAGGCTGGAACACAGGTGGGCGGTGTATTGTACTGGCAGTGACAGCGTGGGCCCTAGTCCGCAGGCGAATGTTGCCTCTCTCTGTGATCAGGCTCTCGGAGCACGTCCAGCCCAAACCACCTGCCGGGGGGAGAGGACGGGCGCACACACAGGGGAGGGTGGACACACGGGTGTTGTGAAATGGCAAATCGATCTGCCCGCCAGGGATTCCACTCGATGTTAATAAAGGTAGGAGGTAGGGATGTTTGGAACAAATCCCCCTCTCCCTCTCTCTCTCTCTCTCTCTCGTGTCCTTGTAGATCAAAGGCGCGTGGGCGTTCGCCGTGGGAGTGTGGAAGCGTGGTAGCTGACTCAACACTGCACTGCACCTGTCAGAAGAAGTTGGCTTTGATCTTCTTTCCGTTATCAGCGTTCATAAACTGTATTTAGGTGCATAGGGAGACTCATAACACTTGAGGCTCTGTTGTGAGAGCCTGAAAAGCAAACTCTCTTGTGAGAGTTGCCTTTTTCTGTCTCCAAAGCTGGAATACGGAATGAGAATGGCGACCTATGACAAAATGATTAAATGCAATATATTCACACATCCTACACGCATTAGCATTACAGCTTCCCTTGAGGTGAAGTCATGCCTTTAATATCGTTCTCTCGCTCTGAGAAATGCAGTTTCTAGTCTGCGCGGAATAGAAAGGAAGTGTAAGATTCCACCCGCTACACGGTGTAGGGTATTGAAAGCCATAAATAACGTCGCGGAGGGGAGAGAAGTCTCCCAGATATGACGGGTCTGTGTGATTGGAGTCCAAACACCTGTGATCCGACACTCCCTCCCTTTTATGACGCTTCAGAAATGTACGCCGACTTCAAAAAAGAAAAAAAAGCCGTATATCTCCCGTCGAGACCGCAGTCAAAGGCGTCATGTGAAGTCCTACTCAACACTGTATCATTACTGGAAAACCCGTAGAGAGATCTGAGCGATTTCTCATATGAAAATATGTGACTGTGAGAGCACAATGGGACTATCTACCGTTGATTTACGGCATTCGCAATCTTTCATATGTGTGCATCCCATTTTCCTGTTGAAATATTCAATACATGTCCGTATATATATATATATATACAGATATATATATTTATATATATATCAGCAGCTTACTCTTTATGTGCGTTGGGAATAAAGCGATCTCGCTGGGGATAAATGCATCCCTAAAGCAGCTTACAGAAGAGGATGCAGACAGACAGCTATATAAACCGTGTACATTATTGTTCTCTAGTGTTTGGATTACTCTGTTCTAAAGGCACAGGTCACTGGTTCTGTGTGCTTAGCTTTGAGCACTGTTCCCACCCAGCCTGCCTCAGAGAGAGGGGGATGAGAGGAGAGCAGAAAATAGGAGAGGAGAAAAGACGAGAGGAAAAAAAAAAAAGAGTGGAGAGTGTGGGTGTTCTGATCCAGTCTGGCGAACAGCGAGGATGAGAGGGGAGAAGAAAAGAGGAGAGGAGAGAAGAGAGGAGAGGAGAAAAAAATAAGAGAACAAAGAGTGGACAGGGTGTGTGTTCCAATCCTGTCTGGCTTACAGACAGGATGAGAGGAGAGAAGAAAAGAGGAGAGGAGAAAAGACAGGAGAGGGGAACTGAGGAAAGGAGAAAAGAGAGGACGGGAGAAAAGAGTGAAGAGGGTGTGTGTGTGTTCTAATCCAGCCTGTCTAACAGAGAGAGAGAGAGAGAGAGAGAGAGAGAGAGAGGATGAGAGGAGAGAGGAGAGAGGAGAGAGAAAAAAGGGTGATGAGAGTGTTGCCTTACCTCGACACACGGTCCCGTTCTCCACCGCCTCGTGCCCGGCCTTGCACATGCACCTCCCGATGGGCACCATCCACTCCCCGTCCCCGTTGCAGTACAGCTTGATGGGCACATCCACCTCCTCGCCGTTGGGGATGCACACGCCCCTCGCCGCCACCAGGGACGTGCTCTCCGCCCCCGACAGCGTCTCCTGGAACACGGCACCGTTCTGGATCACCCGGGGACACTTCCGGTAGAAGACCCGGACGGCGATGAGGGACATGCAGCCGCCGTAGTCCTGGAAGGCGAGGTAGAAGCCGTGGCGCGACACGGGGCCGAAGCTCCGTACCTCCGTGTTGATCTTCATCACCCTCCCGCCCAGGTCCACCTGGGAGAAGCTCTCGTCGGCCGCGATGGTGTCCACCTTGATCCAGGGGTTCTCCATCCAGGCCGGGGACACCTTGTTGGCCGTGTCGGCGTCCGACTCGTAGTAGTAGAGGTTGAACGTCTCCTTGCAGGAGCCGGGGACGTTGGGGATGGAGCTGCAGTCGCGGACCGAGAACTTCATCTCCACGTGGATGCGCTGGGCCCCGCGGCGGCGGATGTACTTGGTGCGGACCCAGTTGTTCTGGTTGTTGTCGAACACGTTGCACACCTGGTAGGTCCGGATGGTGTTCATGTTCTCATCGTAACCGCTAACCTCCTCCCACTGCCGGAGGAAGGAGTCAGAGAGAGAGAGAGAGAGAGAGAGAGAGAGAGAGAGAGAGAGAGAGAGAGTAAAGGTCACACACATGTAGAAACAACATCGATTTTAGTCCAGGGGAGGCTGGTGGAGGGAGTCAGAGGACGGGCATCATTGCAATGCATGGAATGGAAAAAGGTAATGGTATCAACAACAATACATTTGTTTGATACAGAGAGAAACCGAGAGAGAGAGAAAGAGGGTCATAAAAATGTTGAGAAAAACATCAATTTTCCCACACATGTTCTCCGCAGGCTAAACATAGTCTTTACATGGGCCTGTTTAGACACATAGACCCTCCCTGTCTCTCTAGTTTACACAGACACCCCCTCCGTCTCTCTAGTTTACACAGACCCCCCCCCCCCCCCCCCGTCTCTCTAGTTTACACAGACCCTCCCCCAGGGGTGACAGTTGCTCCCTATATCATGGCTAGAACACAGATCATACATGTCGTCCTTATGTGTTCTGTACCGCCCCCCTCAACTCAACTCACATGATGGCCACATGCTCACCAGATTCTCTGAACGAGGCCGGGCTTGACATCAGTGAACAACACTGAGTCTCCTGTATCTTCTACTTCACACAAAACACCCCCCCTGGACCCTGTACATGTCCTGGACTCTGTACATACATCATGGCTACGGTGATACTGAGAACCATACGGCCCCGGAGGATAATGAGAGGCCAGTTCCCAGCAGCAGCAGCAGTCGTCCCCGCCACTAGGGTCCAGATTACAGGGCATGGAGGACGGGGAGACCAGGGGAGGGTATAATCTGCTGCCTGGCATAGAGCGCTGGCACTGGGGTAGGACCACAGCGAGGGAGTTGGGGATCTGTGAGTGGTGGCTAGAGACCCTACTTGGCTCCCTGCGTGAACCTGGCTCCTGTGTGCAGCCCCCCACCGGGGCTGGTAGAGAGAGAGAGGACGCATTATTTAAACAGTAAAGAAGAAACAGGTGTTGCACCCTGGTCTTTGTGCTGGCGGGCGGCAGGCTTTGTAGTGTTGGCGTGTCTCTCTGTCCGCTGGCGAGGGAAACGCTGACAGTATTTACATAAACCACTGCTGTTTGATAAGACAATCTCTATCTCTCCTATTCTTTGTACAGGGAAAGGCGTCCGATGTTGTTTTTATGTTCACAGTTCAGCATATAATTAGAGGATGTATAATTGGTTATTGACATTAGCAGGCAAAGCTCAAAATTACTGGAACACTGATACATCGCTTAGTCAATGAAGCAGGACACATGGAGTATTGTCAAAACGCATGACATGAATTTACTGTAATCTAAGTCACACTGAAAATGTAATCATATTACATCGGAGAGCATAGATGGGTTTTCGATGTGCGGGAAATCTTTTCCTGTTTCCGTCAGCACGCACACACACACACACGCACGCACACACGCATGCACGCACGCACACACACACGCACGCGCAAACACACACACACACACACACACACACACACACACACACACACACACACACACACACACACACACACACACACACACACACACACTGTTACTGCCGCCAGATGCAACCTCTGTGGTTTTCCTGCCCAGTTGGCAGTGAATCAGACTGAGCTCCTTGGCTTCTAAACTCCCAGGATTCCGAACCACCTAGAGAATCCTGACCTTGACCTCAATCTCTCTCCGCCAAAGGAACACCCTTCTCTTAACCCCCGAAAGCCTCTTCACACCAACCAGCCAACCAGCCGCACCCTGCGCAGCCCACGCCCCCCCCAAACCCCACCCCAACCTTACCACACCCCCTGCCCCCCCAAACCCGCCACCCCTTCACTCTTCACTTCACAGTTGACATAATTTCCCAAATTAGTGCCCGCTTAACAAGGGTTTGGACAGCGTTCTGATGGGTGAGGAGCAGAACGTCAGCCCCCTCATGTTTTAAGACCCCCGTTCTATCAAATGCTCGGCTGAGACTAATTAGAGCAGCCTTTGTTCCTTATTCCCGTGTCCCCTATTAATCTCTAAAGACAGTCAGTCACGTTATTCTACCAAATACGTCGAGTTCATTAACAGTTGTTAGATCTACAAGTAGCTGAGTATGATTAAAACACGTACATGTAATGCTGGCGCTACCCCAAAAACAATTAAAATTATTATTATTAATACATTGTGTCTGTTGATGACGATCGAAAGACCTTGAATGTGATTCAACCAGGCGGTGGCTACATGTGCTAATATTAAATTTATTAACCCAAATGAATAAATCCTTTATGATTCAGAGAACGTGCCAGTGAGGATTCGTGACACTTGAAGAAGAGCGTAGACCGTAATGTCGAGGGTCTTTATATGGCGAGGAGACGTGTTCTTGGTGGGGATATCTGCCGGTTGGCCCATTTTCCAACACTTTCCAAATGGACACACTCATGCAGGGTCATGAGCAACCATTGACCTGGCCACCTCCCCTTTAAGAGCGACACTCTTTTCAGAGGGAAGTTGTGGGGGCGATTAAAATGGAAAGGACAGAGTGTGACGTGCTCTTGTTCTGAGCCCCAAGCGTCGCCCCATCAAACTGAAATAAAGTGAAAAGAGAGGATGTGTGTGTGTGTGTGTGTGGGGTGGGGTGCTACTAACGAGTAATAAAGACTAGGGTGGCGGGAAGGGGGGGTGAGGGGGCGGGTGGGGCCGGAGGAGGGAGGGGTGAGGGGAGGGGTGAAGGATGGGGGGAGGGGGTTTGATGAAGGGGCCCTTTTTGTCCTGTCACGGCTTCTCTGGACGGCTTTCATCGGAGCCAGTGGAGGGAAGCAAATGGGTCATAATAAGAGCCTAGCGATCAAGCGCCGAGTGTGAAATGAGAAGAAACGTCTTCATTTTCACAGCTTTTCCCCCTGGTCCTTCACTGGGAGGGCGGCTGCAGGGGCGGTCATGTGTTTTAAGTAGAGAAGGTGGTGGTGAAGGTAGGGAGAGGGGAGGGGGTGGATCTGAGGAGGGGGCTGTTTGGAGGGAGGGGGGGCGTTGGTTAATCGGGGATGAAGCACTGCGCGCGGAGGCTGGGAACTACAACATTATCTCTCTCTCTCTCTCTCTCTCTCTCTCTCTCTCTCCTTTGAGATTGTTTCTCTTTTCATCACACCCCGGGCCGGGATCTGTTGATGTGGCTCCAGATCTATGGAAGAGGGAATCCATAAGGTCAACCCTATGTTTAACATGACTGTATCAGGGGGAGGCTGGTGGAGGTGGAAATCGGAGGACGGGCTCATTGGAATGCATGGAATGGAATGAGGAATCGGATCAAATCCATTCCTTGCTCCATTCCATGTATTACAATGAGCCTGTCCTCCGACTTCTACCTCCACCAGCCTCCCCTGGACTGTATGTAGGCTATATTAGGAACTAGGCCTCTATAAGGTTAACCAAGTTCAGCATATTTGCTGTATGTTGGCGCCATAGCAACACATACATAACATAGCAAGCAGACATCTTCAACGATCAAAGACACAAGTCTAATCCCATATGACTGTTTGTTTCATGAAACCATCAAAGGCAATATCCAATAAAGATCGGAAAATCCGTCCCAGTTACAGTTAAATGTAATAAGTGAATTAATCCATGTTTCAATGTAAAGGTAATCAAGGATCAAAGAGGAACCATTCTTTCATGGCTAAGTGCATGTTGCTTCCTTCCTGCCTGCCTGCCTGCCTGCCTTCCCCTTCCAAACACGATGACGCACACCACATCTCTGTGGACACAAAGAAGCCACAGACTGAAGCTGAACAAGTGAGAGTCTACGATCAGAAACGCCCCAGTGGGAGCTGCTCTCTTCAGGGTCCTGTGTTCAGGGGGGTCACACCCTCCCATAAAGGAGACACCCCCTAATGGGGTGTCGTCTGCCCCCGGACGCTAAGGTTGGTTCCAGAAACATAAAGAGGGGCGTTGTCAGAAGACGGGCGCCAACGATTCCAGGGTGACATCGTGGACTCCAGGGGTCATTCCCCAAAGAGAAAGACTAGACAACATGGACTATCACGGTGGTCATATAGACAGACACACATACACACACACACACACACACACACACACACACACACACACACACACACACACACACACACACAAACACAAACACACACACACACACACACACACACACACAAGACAGCCATCATGGTGGTAGCAGAGCAGATCGCTGAACATCCTGATTCATGCCACTGAGTGTATGTGTGTGTGTGCATGTGTGTGTGTGTGTGCATGTGTGTGTGTGTGTGCGTGTGAACAGGATGTACTATACTGTCGGTAAAGCACTTGTTGGCTATCTTCTAATTAGAGCTGAATAGGTTTAACCCCCCCCCCCCCCGATTCCCTCTCCAGTCTCCCACCCTTCTCATATCCATTACTCTATGCTGGATAGGGAGAGTAGTAGTAGGTAGCTACTCTACAGATTACACATGTCCATACTGTATATTTACTGTCTCTATTCATGAGGAAATATCAGTGTGGGCTCACAATATAATAGTATAACACTGTTCCTGATTCCACTTGTGGAATAATACACATTGCTAAATCATTTACGAAATGACTATCTGACAACGTGTTAAAACGATGTTATCACCAGTGTACTTATAGCGTTAATACTGTGCGAAGTTCAAGTGTGAAACTTGCAATGTAGTAATGTGTTACACCTCTCTTGATTATTGAGCTCTCTCCAGCCATGGGGGAGGTTCTGGGGAGGGGGGAGGTTCTCCTGGGGTGAATGATGTGGGAGAGACACCTTAAGTCAACTGCCTCTCGCTCACTTGAGCTGTATAAAATGCTTGAGCGAGGTGATGGTCTCGGGGGAATGAAGTTCAGGATCAATAACTCCCTCTGCCGCACCCGGGAGAGAGAAGGACGACAGAAAGTTCAGCTGACCTGCAATCTATAAGTCTCCCTGACAACCTCTCCCCCCCCCCCCCCCCCCCCGCCCCCCCGCGTTATCTGTGCAGTCAAGCGGAACGCACCGTCAGGGGTGAGTTACAGAGGAGAGACTACCTGCCAAGCAGAAACGTTATTCCTCCCCCAAACACAGCTCTTTTTTGTGCTGCATTCACCAATCAAAAAAAAAAGAGAGAGAAAATAACTCTGGGTGCTTGGCCACATCTAGACTGGACTTCTGTCGCAGAAGTAGCTCAGCGAACTTCTCCATTCTGTGGAGCGAAGTTCTCTCCCGGGACCGACGGCCCCTACGCCCAAGTTCCTAAATGATTAAAAGGGGCGCGGTGGTGATTTGATGCAACATGAAACGATGACTTCTCACGTCTGATCGACCCGGGACGGCTGAGACATCGCCGAGCAGAAGTAACGGACAAAATATTCCGGCATTCCGTCACTGACATAAGTAAATAAAAATTCACACGAGGGAGGGGGGGGGGGGGGGGAGAAACCAATGGAAACCTCCCGGGGGCCAAGTTGTCCAATTTGCAGTTGTGGGAAATCTGTCAGAGTAACAGAGGTTGCCCTGGAGGGACAGGGGACAAATGACACCCAGTCTCTGCATTGAGTTAGATTAGAGGGGAACAACCCGGGCCAAGTACTGCAGGAGCCTGAGTCACATGGAGGGCAGAGGCGCGCAAACACAGACACACACACAGACACACACAGAGACACACATAGAGACACACACACACAGAGACACACACACACACACACACACAGAGACACACACAGAGACACACACACACACACACACACACACACACACACACACACACACACACACACACACAGAGCAGACATAAGTAGAACTGTCTGCTGCAGTCAACTTCAATTACTAGTGTTCACTCCTAATGTACAACATGTGAAGTTAGACAAACAAGCTTCCTATTGGCTCTTTAACCCTCATACTCCAATCTACTGTACATGCGGATGTGTTTACATCTGTCCTTTGGAGTAAATCAAAGACATGACAACAGAATATGCCAACCCCGAGTTGTCATCTCAGTGCTCACATAAAATTGTAACCACACAGAGACAGTTTTTCCCTCCACAATGAAGAGGTCTTGAGAGGGCAAAATATAGTGGTACAGACTGACTTTTTGACCAACTTTAATTGACAATCATTCTGCATTAAGGCTTACCACGTTCTGAAATGAGTGCCTTCCACGGACATGTGCTTGAACAAATCACCATTTAGGGATAAGCAGGGCTCAGCGGAGCGCTGGACTCTTCTCTGTCATAACCAGCCAGGAGCGGGTATGCTGCTCAACTTTCTCATGGCACCAACTCTTTACAGCACACACACACGCGCACATGCGCACACGCACACACACACACACACACACACACACACATACACATACACACACACACACACACACACACACACACACACACACACACACACACACACACACACACGCTTTAGCCTCTCCGACCCTGGTAGTCTGGTGTCCTGGGGTCGCACATTTCCTTCATTAATGGACTTCTCAGTCAAATATTTTCAGTCAGATATGGACATGTAGTTTCTTATTTCTTCTTATTTCTTCTTATTTCTTTTATGTCTATAATACTTAGTTATAGTTAAGACTTCAAGTTATACTTTTCCATACCGTACTGTATGTGCCTTGTTTTAACTGTTTGTATATTTTTGTGTGATCTTTGCGCATTGCATTCTATTTATGAAAAGCACAATACAAATAAAGTTTGATTGATTGCTTGTCTAACATGGCCTTCGTGCTAAGCCCCAGGCTAAGACTTTTGCCACATCATTATGCTCCTCAGTAAAGGATACCGCAAGTATGTGTGTGGGTGAGTGTGTGTGTGCGTATGTGTTTGTGTGTGTGTGTGTGTCTGGGTGTTTTCTACTGTAATGAGTCCTGCCTGCTGACATCCTTCTACTGAAACCCCAGTGAAGGGGTCACAGACTCTGACCTGGTGTTGACATGCCTCTCAGCTCCACTTAAGAGAACACTGACCACCACTTAACCCTCCTCCTCCGCTCCTGCGCCTGCTTCACATCCACTCTTCCTCTTCCTCGAGACTCACAACACACACTTCACTAACTGTCTCAGGCCGATACGATACTCTAGTCTGGTAAATACTACATTAAATACTCCATGGAATCTTAATCATAACACTTTTCAGTTCTCAAAGCCTGACTGCAGGCAATGATGAGGATGTTCATTATAAAATAAATACTCCCGCTTAAGAGCTTTAGCAGTTTATTGTCGATGGTTCGTTCCGTGACCTTTATCGAGACATGAGCTTGAGCATGTTTCCTGTTGTCAGCTCAGCTGAAACGTGTTATTATCAACCTGTTATTTTAGGTAAAAAAATGAGGAAGAGACAGACTGACTGTAGATTGGATGGGCACACCTGGCTGATACACGGTCATAAAAGTCGATTTATGATTTATGTTTTGCTATAATGGTACGTTTTAACAGAGCGATCACCTTCAATTCCTGGAATGAACGAGAATGTCTTCAACCTCTTGGACAAAGCTGTTCAAATGAATGTGATGTAACTGACTTTGATGTGTGCGGCTCAAATCAGATGTACAGTATCTTTGATTTATGAATAATCCCCGCCCCCAAATTTTTTTTTTTAAACCATCTAAGAGAAACGGTACTTGCGCTTTAGGCGTTTCCATTTTTTCGTAATCAGACGTTCTGTCTTTGATTCATCAGTAATCACAAAAAAAAAGTAAAAAAAATAAAAAAAAGTAAACCGTTTACGAGAAAATGGCGCTGGTGCTTTCAGCATTTCCATTGTGTCACAGCCTATCCAGTTACACCTAGGATATATTTCATAAAGCTATACTGAGTAGTGAAAGGCAACTGCTGGTGTGGTGTGGCGCTGTGCTGAATGTTACTGATCCTGAGCTAAGCCTGTGAAGCCATGCATGTGTGTAAGACAATAGCTACTGTAAAGCACCTCTTGCTGTTTTAGAGAGCGAGAGTTCAGTCGCCACACCTGTTGTGTGGGTCTACAGGGGACAGACAGGGCAGGCATATCTCCCCACTACACTTCACAACGTACTGCTGTGTGTATTTTCTTTGGCCCACTTCATATCATATTCATGTTCATACTGACATTAAATCTCATGGAGGTAAAGTGTGTGTGCGGGAGTATTTCTTTTTGATGTTAGTGGTGATACGGCCAATGTATACAGTATCTGACAAATTCAGAGGCCTAGCTCCCCTTGTATTCCACCATGGGGAGGCTGGTGGAGGTAGACATCAGAGGACAGGCTCATTGTAATACATGGAATGGAATTAGGAATGATACCATTCCTCGTTCTATTCCATGTATTACAATGAGCCTGTCTTTCAATATTTGCCTCCATCATCCTCCCCTGTATTCCACTTACAGTGGAAATGGATATGGGAATGAAATAAAGCAATGTTCATTTTCAATTTATAAGTGGAAAGAAATAGAGGAATGCTCAACAAGGAAACGGCATACAGTATTAATGTTTAGTCTGAGGTGGTAACAGTTCCATTATATATCAGTGAATCCCTCATTTTGAACATTTTAGAAGCTGCCAGAATAAACAACTCTCGTAACTGTCTGTCAAACACCGAAGAATATAAAGCGCTCAAAGCAGACAGGGTCTTGTCTTTGATGTAGAGAGACCCTGAAACGTCGAGGCTGATGAACACAACGAAACAAGGTCGCTTATTCATCATAATCAAGACTGGGCTTTTTTGAATGTTTGATTTTTCAGTCTTTAGTTTCCACGTATTATTTAAACCCCCATTTTGTGGTTGTTTTTTCCAAATGGTCCAATTTTGGAAACATGAAAGGAGAACGTGATGCAAACGTCCTGTAAGAGACCCAACCTCGTTAGGGGGTGAACTGGAAGAGCTGGTAGTGTTTAGATTGAAGCCAGAGAGAGGAGGAGAGGAGTGGAGAGGAGAGGAAGACACCAGTCCGCTTTGTTCTTTCACATTGATTGTAAGAATTAGCAGGGAGGAGACAGCATACCCTCAGGTTGAGTTGGAGATGACGTTGTGATGAATTATTTCAGAGAAACTTTGAAGTCGCACCACTGGACTGTTGAAAGGGGGATTTTTCTTCCTCCTTCTCTCTTCCTTCTCTTTTCTCTCTCTCTTTTTCATGCTCAAAGACGCAGGGGCATGATAGAGTATAATTCAAACCAGCTCGGATACAGACCGCAGAAGCATAAATAATTGAATAAAATAGGGGAGTGGTTTTCTGAAACGCACCAGCAAATAAGTCTACAACATATTTGTCTCTGTTTTGGAGCTGTTCTGAGGAGTGTGGACGGTGTGGTGGAGGGGATACAAAGTGAGGGAGGCTGAGGTTCGAGGTTCGAGGTTTGGGCTGGCAGAGCCCGGAGAAGGGCTAGGCTTGCGGGTGGCTAGCTGGAAGCCATGTCTTGGCACATGTCGTGGAAATACTGTGCATCAAACGCTGCTGGATCTCTGTATAGCACATGGATCCACGCCTCACATACTGTATGAACACAAGTATTTAGCTAGTTTTTTTCACGTTTACGATTGTAGTATGACGTTCGTAAGGCCGGTGGGGGGTGGCACAGTGGGGGCAAATCGGGTCAGGGTGGAGAAAGAGGAGACCGTTAATTCAAGGAAAACCTAACCAAGCATAGAAGCCTTTACATATTAAAGCACACAGAAAATCTATTAGTCTCTGTGGACCTACCGGGCTCTGAGAGAGAAACAGAAGTCGACTTCTAGAGTTATAACACAACCTCTCCTCTGCAGAGAAG
>NC_139658.1:8929157-8931657 GCF_951799395.1 Argentina silus | reverse complement strand
GGGGCTCTGGGAGAGGAATCAGGCTGGAAGGCTCCAAGAGTTCTATATGTGTTTCCTATAGTTTTCCCAAATCCTTGTGAGATCCTCTTTTTTTAAAACATCTTAGCAGAGGAGAACAATGGTGAAACGACGGGAAATACGGTTATAATGGGTCGTTTTTTTGTCCGGAAAATAGGGAAAATATATTATACGGAATATTGAAATGTACTCTTAAAAAAAGATCCGCCCATCCGATGGTTGAATAATGATCCCTAGAACACGCTCAACTGCCATAACTGCCGTACCTGCAGGAAAGTTGTGCAGAGATGCGTAAAGCTCTTTCCGTCAAGCTGACAGCTTCTTAGACGTGATTACTAATTGACTTGATGGGTATGATCATGGCACGCCTCCCACGCCTTACTTACCAGCCTCTCGCCTTGCCTACGAGCTACAGGACGTTAAAAAATGTACACAGCACAAACATGAAAAGAGATGCCTTCTTCACGGTTGTGTGGTCCCGGGGTTTCGATTGAAAGCATCTCTCTCTTTCTCTTGTCTCTCTCTCTCTCTCTCTCTCTCTCTCTCTCTCTCTCTCTCTCTCTCTCTCTCTCTCTCGCTCTCCTTCCTACTTCAGAGTGAGCTGTGCCGGAGGCCCTTAGGACCCAAGGTAGCGTGAGAGTCATGAGGAAGGGGCAAGGCGCTCCTCCCAGCACCAAACCGGGGGAAAAATAGGGCTAAGTCTCCTGTTCCAATATGAGCTTTGTGATAATTATAATAAACACGTCTAATAATATAATAAGCATGTCTAAAGAAACCTAACCTCTGCACCAACTTTGTCAGATTTCACAGCCCTGCCAGAATGTCAGTGGTATGTGTGTGTGTGTGCATGTGTGTGTGTGTGTGCGCAGGCCGAGAGGCACCCTGGAAAGTAGAAGGAGCTCTGACTAAAACTACATAGGTGACACTAAAAGGAATAACATACTCCAGATGGAGCGATAATTGTTCTCGTTCTTTTCAAGTGGCCAGTGCAGTCCAACCAGGCCAGAAGAGCCTTCACTTTCAGCCCTTTGTGGTTGGCAAAAATGTAGCCTAGACACAAGAAGAAGATAAAAGCCTTTAGGTTTATTATGAGCCTGTCCTTGTTGGGTTGTTAAAGGAGTCTGATGTCTGACCCTTGAAATGCTATAATATTAACCAGTCAATGTCAAACGACATCATTAAGACTGCCAAACAATTCAGTTTACTGCCTATTCTACATCCTTTTAAGAGCCTTTTAAAACGAGTCATAAAGTCTTCTCTGAGTGCCAGGTTTAGTCCAGATCTTTATCATTTGAGGATTTGTTGATAAGGGAGACCTGGGGAACCTGGACGGGTCTTCCAAGTCTCAGGGCTGGGGAGAGGAGAGGAGAGGAGAGGAGAGGAGAGGAGAGGAGAGGAGAGGAGAGGAGAGGAGAGGAGAGATGACAGGAGAGAAGGGGGAGGGAGACGGGGAGGAAGGTGAAGAGAGGAGTGCAGAAGAGGGGGGGATGAGGAGGGAAGGAGTCCAGATGGAGTGTTTCCCGCCTGTCACAGAGTAAACGTTGTAGTACAACTCCCTGCCATGTCCCCAGCTGTCTGCTTGACCTGGGATATTCATGAGATGGAAATGTGTGACACGGAAGTTTTCCTCTCTCCTCTTATCAGCTTGAATATCTATATCCAGCCAAGGGGGACCGCGCACATTTCTTCCTGGACACTAAAGGTTGAAAGTGACCTTTAGCTCCCTTGCTTCAGTGTATCTAAGATAGGATCTACTAGGCATCTATTCAACTGTATCATATAGCAATGGTCAACCACAACACCCGTTCAAGTCAATCTCTGGTTTCAAACACAGGCTACCTTTGTATTCAAAATGGGTTTTTAATCAAATTCAGCGACTGCACCTATTGTTTTAGGTGGTGATATTCAATAGAAAGCAGAAAACAAGGCTCAGCTTAATCCTTAATGTTCTACTGTACACCTAAGGTCATATTTTCAAAAGATCAGAAAGTAATCAAGGATTTAGATATGAACAGTACGGTACTGTAGCTCGTGTCTGCATTGATTTCACAACATCACACATTCAACAGCCATTATGAGTGTTCACTCATTACTGAGTAAATAAGCGCCATTTGGGATTCGACCTTGAAAAATTGAGCTTGGTTGACTGAGCTTTGTTGGCACACACACAACACGCACATGTGCACACATAAACACACACAAACACACACCAGCTCTGACCTTCTGCAAGGCTGCAGTCAGTCATTCATTGATTCATTGATTAGCTAAGATGATTGAAGGTGGCCTTTTCTAAATTCAAACAAACATACATGACACCTCAAATACCGTGTGTACATACAGCCTACCCTCGAGACTAGACTAGGCTAGATAATGTCACACACGCGCGCGCACACACACACACACACACACACACACACACACACACACAACTCTTTTGTACCATGTGCATGTTTCATGCTGAAACAGGATATATCATTTCTGG
>NC_139658.1:8851657-8919157 GCF_951799395.1 Argentina silus | reverse complement strand
TGGGGTGAGCCATATTCTCTGGTATGAGCTCTATAGACACAGCAGTGTCTCGGTGCAGTATCTGGCTCTGAATCTACCATTCAGTTGCATCTTGCATTTGCTTTTCTGTAAAGGGAGAGCTGGTGAGGCTGACATTGTAAGCCAGTGCAGATAAAGTACTGTAAGATTGTGTGTGTGTGTGTGTGTGTGTGTGTGTGTGTGTGTGTGTGTGTGTGTGTGTGTGTGTGTGTGTGTGTGTGTGTGTGTGGATAGTGTGAATCAAACAGCATCCGCTCTATAAAAGAAAAAGCAACAGCCTGAACCGTGTGTGTATCTGTTTTTTTAATCTACCATTCAGGGACTGAGGTAGGAAGGTAGGGAGGTGGGAAGCATCAGTCAAGAGAAGCTGAAACCTCTGTGTATCTCGTTTGGAATCAACCGTTCATTTCATCTGCTCTTTTTCTTCCAAGTGAGGTACAGTGCCAAAGCCTTTTTCTAACCTGGCTTTTGCTTTTCTGCCAAGGGCAGTGTTGGTGTGGATCGGTAAGAGCAGGAGCAGCCTGACCAGAAGTTGATCATTAGACAGAATGTTTCTCGGTGGTGATGCAACACTCATAGCCTCGAACATCACCTTTGTGACCTCCTTCCCTTCCACCGTTTTTTTTTTTACTATCTGGAAACTTCTTCTTTAACTTCTTCTGACATCAAACTTCACTTCAAGGGAGAAATCTACAAGGCCTATGGATCACAGTGTTCTCTGTCAAGATGTGTTCCTGACTAATGATGTGAGATCCCAAATACATGTTTCAAGTTTCTCTGTCAGTCTCAGGCTGGCTGGCAATGTTCTCTCTCTCCCTGCCAATTATTTCCTGAGATGTTTTCTTTCCCTACCGGGCTGTCAGACAGCTCTCATACGGGACTGCATGAGGCTTGCATCACCAGAGAGAAACCATCACGATAACAGTCGCCATCATAAACAGTTTATTGCTATAACTACCCATAGAACTTTGCTTTGGAAACACAAGTTTTAGTCTTAAACTTTCAACCCACTCAAAAGGAGGGTTGTCTCGGCGCGTATAATCTACAGAGGTGAAGGAATAGGAAGACCTACGTTTAGACATGTCTGAATATCAGAAATATGATTGTACTCGTATGTCTAGTCTTCGGCTCCAGACAGACTCCATTTTGTGTGGCCTTCTTTGATGATATGGATGGCCACATTCCCCTGACGACGTGCCTCCACAGCTTATCTCTGTGCGAGTGTGTGTGCGCATTCATTTCCCTGTGTATCCTCCCTGCTGGGGCGGCCGTGTGCCTGCATACGATGAACACATTCTGCCAGCCCGTGAACGGTGACCTTGTGTTCGCGCGTGTGTGTTATGTGTGTGTGTGTGTGTGTGTGTGTGTGTGTGTGTGTGTGTTATGTGTGTGTGAGTGCGTGTGTGTGTGTGTGTGTGTGTGTGTGTGTGTGTGTGTGTGTGTGTGTGTGTGTGTGTGTGTGTGTGTGTGTGTGTGTGTGTGTGTGTGTGTTATGTGTGTGTGGCCTTTTCTGCCTCTTTTTTTGATAATGGGGTGTATACATGTTAATCTTGGATTACACTGCTGACTGCAGTGTGAGGAGGTTTCTATGTCAGTGTTTCTATGTCAGATGTTCTCAGGCTGTTACATGCAGGTGGTCTCTGCCAATGGGCTGGAGCTGGGTAAAACAAACACAACTCCACACCATTTCCCCCTTTGTACTTCTGACCTCATTTCACTCCTCTGCTGTCAGGAAGCAGCTCCACGAGAGAGTGAGAGAGATAGAGAGAGAGAGAGGTCAGAGAGAGAGAAACAGAGAGAGAGACAGAGACAAAGAGAAAGAGGGAGAGGCAAGTTGCTGATCTCCCACAGCAACTTGCCTCTCCCTCTTTCCTCCCTCTTCCTCTCTGTGGTGAGAGAAAAGAGGAAAGATGCCATTTTCAGATGTAACACCAGTCCCAGTCAGAGCAGTGTAACCACTGAAGGACCAGGGTGGTGTGGCTGCCTCTCATACTGGCCTACATGACGCTGTTGAAGGACTGTAACATTTAAAGACCATATAAACACCCTCTCATTAACTACCAGCTATACACTAATAATCAATGATTACAGTTACACCAATTACCCTACTTTACCTCTAACACTTTACTCAATAAAAAAATAATTCAAATGTGCTATTTAAACAACAATCTCCACATTTTCTAGGGGGCATCATTAAGACTAATGAATGGTTTATGCCTAGTGCTACTCGCAGGCAATTTAATTGTTATTTATGAGGGCAAATTCATTTTGGAGAATCTCTAGATGGTTATTTTACTTTCAAACAGTCTCTGGGCCGGTGACCTTGCTGAAAGCGGGGGAGAATAATGAAATAACACATTCCCAGCTTTAGTGTATTCAGATTTTATGCAAATAACAAAGCAAGCACAACTGAATACTTAATCAGGTTTTCCACAGTCAAGGTGAGAGGATTGTTTCGGATGGTAATATCTTGGCAACTATTCAGTGCATATCCAGCTCTGTGGGAGAGAGGCTGTCATGTTGCTCACAATCCCATAGGCATGACCAAGGTTTGAATTATACATCCACGCTTGGGGTGGGTGGGGTGGGCAACTACTCTTGGAGGGGCCCAACATAGATCATTTTTATATTTTTGTGTTTTATATGTTTTATATTTTTTTGGAGGGCAAAATTCGAAATGCCAAATGTTATAAGGAATCCTGATTTGTAATGGGGGGGGTTCATCATTCGGAGTATGGTCATGACTCGTCTGTGTAGATGTCACACATCATTGAGAAAGTAGCATTAAAGCTCGTATCCACAGAGTTTAAATGTGGTACTGGCTTATTGCCAGCACTGTAAGTCCTGAATCCTGCAGTTTAAAGTCTATATATCACCTTTTATAATGGTACCTGTATATTTTCATGTTTTTTTATGGATCCCTGGACGCCCTGTGACATTTGTTGCTGAGTGGACTATCCTGGTTAAATAAAATAAAATAAAATACAAATGAAATGAAATGGATGAAAAGAAGAGTAGGTTCCCTCTCTCTATATCTGGCGTGGACGGCCTGGCTGGCCAGAGGACAACTTTGGTCGACTCCTGAGGGACCACAGACAGGGAACGGTGCGGACTACTGTGGGCTTGTAATTAATTTACTGGTAGATTACACTGGATAATGGCCATATCATTATTAGAATGAGGTTCACAGTGGCCTGTGTGCAGGTGCTCTGCGGAGTGTGTCTGCGTATGGATGTCTACGTGTGGTTTGTATGTCTGTGTGTTTGTGAGGGGGGAGATCTGATGCATGCACAATGATGAGTGTTGTGGCCCTTGGGACATGTGTAAATGGGAAATTATGGTTAATTACACACTAACAGATGTACACATGGGCCAAGTGGTCTGTTGCATAAATCATCGGAGGCAAATACAGGAAACGGAATAATAGCATGATCCGGACCGGAGGACATGCATGCAGCAGGGTAATGGATACAAACGCTCTTAACTCGTAACGAAAAAGCTGAAGAACTCTTTCAAAACCTTTTTTTTTCGAAGAGTGTAGGTAAAATGTCATGTTTCTAAAGTTTAACCACAAATATGCCTGAGTAAGACTGACTAATCTCTCCCTCTCAGCCATGCTAGCCTATCAGGTTCCATGCATATGTCGAGGAACATGAGAAGGAAGAAGCTAGCCTAATCTATGCACTAAGGCAGAGCTGAGGACATTAGCATGCAGATGTTTCCATGAGGTATGCTGAAGGCTGCGATGCAGAGTGCTGCAGTAACCAAACCCTGGGTCCTTACACCACCATCAAAGGGGGAATACTTTGCCCTTTAATGCTCCCCGATGCAGACCTACACTCTGGGGTATGAACTATGCTCTGGGGTATGAACTATGCTCTGGGGTATGAACTACACCTGATGCAGAATTACGCTACGCTACTAGCTAGCCCTGCCTGAGACATAAACTCAAGTGTCGCCCTTGATCTTAAGGATGTCCTCTTGGCCTAATAGTCCAAAGTGGAAGACCTGGTTTCCAACCTTGCCCGTCACAATGGTGTATATTCCAGAAACATCACAACCGACAGTTCCTGCCATTCCAAAGACAAATGTTTTCAAGACGAGCCTCCAGAAAACACCAAAACGTCTCTCTCTCTCTCTCTCTCTCCATCTCTCTCTCTCTCTATATATATATATATATATATATATATATTATCTCTCTCTCCCTCTTTCTCTCTCTCTCTCTCTCTTTCTCTCTCCGTCTTTTGATTTGCACAAAAGCGAATCAAAATGCAAAACGCTTGACCATTCCACAGGCGTTCCCCCTCTGTTCAAACTTTCGGTTGCCCCTTTTGTCCGATTAATACCTTCATGTCTTTCAGAGTCCCCCACCCCTCCCACACCCCCCCTCCCAGACAAGCCTTACCCCTCATTATACACCAAGCTTCCACTCTAGTTCCCAAGATTAGGCAAATGAGCGCCTAAGCACAGTCTATAGACTGGCCCCCAGACCCCGCACCATTTTCAATGTCCTGCCTGACCAACACCAAACCAAAATGGGGAAGGAGCGAATAATAACCATTTTCTTTTCTTATGGAACTTTTGAGGGCTCTTAAACAACAACAAATGACATTCCCTCAACACTCATTTAGAGGATTCTGCATTCAATAAATTGCTTCCTGTTTTGTGTAAGAAGACCAGTATAACATAATAATCTTTCACCACAACTTCCTCTCCATAAAATAGTCCACTTTAAAACATCACTGCTGCAAAGCGTATGACTTGCGGCACCGTGGTTGTTGTGACAGTAATGATTATATAAGAATGTACGAGGATGAGGACATCAATTAAAGGGTGGAGACCTCGCGGGAGGGTTATGATTTAATCTGTGTGACCTACTGACAAAATCCTCTTCTAATTGCTTCTGTTTCCCAGCCTATATGTTGCAGACAGAGCAGAGCACAACAAATGCATCGACTAAACGAAATGTCCAATCTGGTCTGAGCGGAAAATGAAATCCCATGGCGGGTCGCATCAAAGTCCCAGCCTGCTCAGCAACAGTTCAGGTCCTAGAGGCATAGTACTAAGCCAGCATTGTGGCATGAAACTGTGGAACCACCAGATTATATCTGCTCATCTCCTGGATACCCAGCAGCCATCCATGTGCCTCATCCTTGCCCCCTCCCCTCTTCTCTTCTCTTCTCTTCCCATTCCACCGGCATTGATCGAAACACAACAGTCAGCTGAGGAGGAAGGGGGGGGGGGGTCAGGGGTCAGGGGTCAGGGAGAAAACCTGTGTGTCACACCACCCCTGGGGGGGAGGGAGATGGTAGCGTGTGGTACACAATGAGCATGCTTGGTTTACATACAGCACATATTCAATTGATTTTTGATTCGGGCCTGCCTGGCCTGTGACGTAATGTGTCATGTTGTGGTATTGTAGTGCGTTGTATACTGCACAGCCTCAGGGTCCGACCTCTCCCTAGCAGTTCACTGACAGCCCACTCTCTCTCTCTCTCTCTCTGCTCCCTCGGCTCCACAAGCAATTATACTTCACATCTGAGGGTCTGTTAATGTCGTTATTGATTGTTTGGTTAAGCGTTCGCTGTGACCGTAATGATACACACCATATTTGAAATGTTAAAAGGTGAAATCCCGAAGAAAAACCCTCTTTAATCAAACTCTCTCTCCTACCATCCATCTAAGATGGGAAAATCCTAAGTGTTTCAGAGACAAAGGGACTTCCTCCCTGGCCTGATGAAACGAGCCTCTCCATTTGTATTGTTTGGGGAAGCGCCCTCTTAACGCTCTCTCCTCGTGGCATTATCCTTGGCCTACTTTTCCTTCCCCCCTCCATTACGCCCTCCTACGTGAGAAGAGGCTGGCGGAGGCAGAAATTGGAGGACGGGCTCATTGTTTTTTAGTTGATACCATTTTAGTTGACACCATGATACCATTCCTCATTCCGTTCCTGGCATTTAAATGAGCCCTGTCCTCCCCTTCTGACGGGAGAAGAGGAATCGGGGAGGGAGTGAACATTCTCGCTCGCCCGGATAAGTCTTCTCCACTCCTTGACACTTGCTCTCAATTTATTCTGCTTGCGTGAGCTAATCTGGAAAGAAAAAAAAAAAAAAAAACACATCTCACTCGGGCTCACAAGTGTAGCTAATGGCATCAGGAACACCACGGCTTTTCGAGCGCCGGAGGAGGAAGAGGAGGAGGAGGAGGAGGAGGAGGAGATGTAAGTGTGAGGAAGAGGAGGGAGAGCACTGTAAGGAAGGATTGAGAGTAGTGGGATGGATGAATATTATAGAAGCTGTCAAATCATTCCCGCAACTGTCTCTCTCTCTCTACATTTGCTGAGTTTATGTTTGTCAGATTTGATTTAAGTGGACTGAAACGCGCGAGGAGCGACTCTGATAAAGTCTGATAAAAAACCTACATCTGGTCCATGAGTGCTGGAAGATGTTTGCAGTCCTTTGGAAAAAAAACCCAGGAAGAGAGCACTGGATGTTAAACAGCTTGGGACTATTCATCACACGTACTGTAGTTATTGGTCAAATCTGCGCTGGAAGACAGCCAAGACTGCACTTTCAGAAGAGGAAAGACACCTTTGCCTTCTCAAGCAGGCATAAATCCAGCTGATAGGAGTTAAATGCTTTCATTTTGTGGATACAGGCTATTATGCCACATGACGTGTAAAAAAGGGGAGAAAGAGCACTCTGAAATAGCACTCTGAGTGATGTCCAAGCACTATGGAGACAATATAGATACATATACTGTATATAGTGGATATGTGTGGGGTGCAGGGGAGGCTGGTGGAGGTAGAAATCTGAGGACGGAATGAGGAATGGTATCAAACACGTGTGACTTCTACCTCCACCAGCCTCTATGGGTGACCGGTCATAGGTTCTACTCTCATCTGTCCATTTAGAAAGGGAACAAATGGTACCGTCACTTAGGACTGGAAAAAAACGGCGGTAATAAGCCAAATCGCTGCAGATGGTATGTCTTCTTTTGTGTGTCCTCTTCTTTCTATTCATGCATGTCATGCATCCAAGGAGAAGCATAGGCTCCATTCAGACAGCCCTGTCATCTTTCTCACCAGACCAGATGTAACGAACCACGTCTCATTTCACTCAGAGCACACTTGTTCATTGTACATTTAAAGTAGTCTTTACAGTGAGGACACACCCACACATACACATACACACACGCACACACACACACACACACACACACACACACACACACACACACACACACACACACACACACACACACACACACACACACACACACACACACACACACACACACACACACACACACACACACACCAGAGACCTCAGCATCAGCATTCTCCTAACGACTGCCTGGCTGCCACCCTCCCTTTTTTTTCAAAGGGGGGAAGAACAAAGAGGGAGAGCATGTCGCAAACACAGCCCTTTCACTGGAGGGAGGGAGGGAGAAATGGAGGGAGGGATGGAGTGAGGGAGGAATGGAGGGAGGGAGGGAAGAATGGAGGGAGGGAGGGAGGGAGGGAGGGAGGGAGGGAGGGAGGGAGAGGGGGAGGCAGCATTTCTTGGCTGGGCCATATAGAGGCTATTTTTAGCAGCTGGTTATTGTACAGGGCTCCTGCCGCCGCGTTAACAGTGTGAAAGATGTCTCTTTAGAAAGACTGCACCGGAGGGCTCCGCCTTGCCCATGCCCTGATGGCTCTGGCATTACCACCGGACAAATGACTCCCTCTAAATCACAAAGCAGCCGCTAGCACACACACACACACACACACACACACACACACAGACACAGCCATGGGCACACATGCACACACGCACGTACAGACAAACAGAACAGACATACACAGCCATGGGCACACACACTCACACACACACACACACACACACACACACACACACACAAACACACACACACACACACACACACACACACACACACACACACACACACACACACACACACACACACACACACAGAAGCTCACCTACCAGCTCCAGAAAGGAATGATATCCACTCTCCTCCCACACTGTATCACTAACATCACTGTGTCAAAGGCACTATGTCCCAAGACTCCACATGTTCTTCCTGCATACTGATCTGTATGGCACATTATGGCCAGGTACTGTATCTGAGAAAAAGAGATCATTTTAAATGAGGAGGAAAAGTGTTAATCTTCTGCTGGCTGGCTGACTGAATGAGTGAGTGAACAAAATCAAGGCGAAAATGAGTGTTGGAGGTGCAGCCAAAGGGCAGATTCCTCAGTTCCATTGAGGGTGATTAGACTGTGGTGCACTTGTCTGTGAGTCCAGGTGTGATGTGTTTTTCTGCTGTGCTGACTCACTGTGCCTCACCCTAACAGACGTACTCACTGCTAATGCGTTTAAACATCCACAATTGACCATGAACCCGATTCGTCCCGGATGGACCAGACATCAAACGCGAGCGCTTCGTCCACCAAAGTCGAAGAGTGTCATGTATCATGCCACCGGTTGTTAACTTGTTGATTCCACAACACAACACTCTTGATTGTGACCCGGTGAGGTCAGTAGGGTGTCGGTGGGTCACAAGACAAGCTAACGACAGTCACATCAACATTCTCCTCAGCTTGACTGACCCAGTCATTGGCAACTGCGCCAAGAGGGGCACTAGAGCACTTGTAGTTCATTCCACTCACCCCTGTTACAGTGTGCATTGCTGAGAATTTAGGGAAAATGAGGAGGAGAAAACACTGTTTACTTCCCAAACATACAGCCACTTAGCCGGCGTATTTCCAGATGATATTGTTAAAAAACATTGGGGCAATGTTTTCATAAAAATCACTTACGCAATCAAGCCAGAGCCTCTGCATGGAGCTCTACTGAAAGCCATTTATTTTCAGAACACACAACCATAACATGAATCTTTTACGCTCCAACAATCAGCACTAAAGTGGGGTCAGTGTACTGTACCACTTCCTTCCACGATCTCTTTCATATTGTGTGCGTGTGTGCGTGCGTGCGTGCGTGTGTGCGTGCGTGCGTGCGTGCGTGCGTGAGTTTATTTCATAGTGTAACCTGCCATCAAGGACCTCATCTGTTCCTGAGTTAATTGAAGGCGCCTATTGTGCAAGCCTGATTAAGTGATTATTTCATGTGAAGACATGTGGCTTCAATTTTCACCTTGAGAGAAGAAGCATTCGTCTTTTCCACCGCAAAAGGCACAGTAGAATCACAAGATTAAATTTGATGGGAGGGGGGCTGTAATCAACCAGTATAATGATGATGGTTACCTTCAGGAGATAGGACAATCAGTCTGATTATGAGTTATGGCGTGTGGTGGGAGGCCGTTCACTTCCACAAGGTAGAACACACCATTATCTAGCCAGAGTGATAAACTATTTTGACATTGACATTTACTTATTCCAATCACCATAGAATACATCCTTCAATGATATCCTATGGGATCATGTTAGTTTTTATTTTGGGTAAAGTATCCCTTTAACCAGCGTACATATGATAATATGTTGGAATTATGAAAAATACATTTCTCATTGTTTTTCCATCTTGCCCGTTCAAACCTTTCACATTTCAATACAGACACGATTAATCATCACCCATTTGTGAGATGACAATGAATAAATCTACGAGATTATATTTGCCATCTTCAATCAAATTCCATAAGATTCTATAGGATCATGTTCGTTTTTATTTTGGGTGAACTATCCCTTTAGCCAGCGTACATCCTCCCATAAGATCCTATGGGATCCTGTTAATGTGTGTTTTGGGGGAACTACCCCTTTAACCAGTGTACATCCTCCCATTCTAGTGTCATTAGGCTTGCCTCCTGGAGGCGCATGTGGTCATGAATCTGGCACATGTCAGGGTCCTCCCAGAGATGATTCTAAGGGAGTAAACCATGTGACAGAGGGCAGCTTCCAATAGGATGACCTTTGATCCCCAGCTTCATCTCCTTGACATGCTGGCTGGGGGGAGTGACAGCCTCTGGAGAGACACCAGTGGAGCCAGGACTGTCAGAGCCAGAGCTGACAGGAGACAATCTGGGAATAGTAGTCAGAGAGAGGGGGGGGTCCATCGGCCCGGGCCCTGTCCACAATCCCCTTATGAGTACCAGCCCCAGAGGCATCAGAGCACACACACACATAGGCCTTGCTAAGCCCTCTCTGTTTTGACAAAGGAAGCGTCTGGATCTCAATGGCCATTGTGGTTTACACATCAAATCTCCTCCGTAATCTGTCGATTTTTTTTCTCTGTCAAAGCATCATACAAGAGTGTCCGTGTTCGTCTGCGTATTTGTTCCCCGGTTGTGGGCGATTATGGACAGCAGACAAGATCCCCCAGCCAATCTGCGAGTCATTGACATGAAAGCGTTGTCTCTGTGGAAAACAAGGCCACGCAGCGTTCCTCCCCTACGTTAACCCGAGCAGACATGTCACTTAAAAGCAAGAGAGGGAAAGAAACATCTAGAACATGCCGAGGATAAATTATAGTGGTATATCTTCCCTTGTGGGTTCAGGATCCTGCCTTAGGATATTCCAACCCCTTGTCATGCCCAACCGCTCTCTCTCTCTCTGTCTCTCTCTGTCTCTTTCTCTCTCCTCCATCTCTCTCTCTCTCTTGGTATCTCCCGCCCTCTCTCTCTCTCTCTCTGTCTCTCTCTGTCTCTTTCTCTCTCCTCCATCCCTCTCTTGCATCAACCACAAGAAAGTAGAGCAGTGAAACAACAACAACAACAAGTCCAGCACCAAGTCTAACTCCTTACAGCCAGTAGGCCCTGCTGCGCTGGCTCACCTCCAGAGGAAACATAGACAGTCCTCCAGGGCGCAGAGACAGAGGCTCAACTCAATTCTCAGTCCCACACACTTAGTTCTCCCCTTCCAGCTCTACATGTATTGGATAGCGACACTCAAGTCTGTGTTATATCTCTCTCTAGCGATCATACTGTGTTTCCGCCTGGTTCAACTTCACTGGAACGTAATACAATACTATCATGTACAATGGCACATAGGCCTATAATAAGAGCTTTGATGATGACTAGAATAGACCGGACTAGAATAGACTAGAATAAACTAGAACAGGATAGAATGTTCATGGCTTGCTTGAACGCACAGGCAGGGGCACCACCAGTGTAGAAGTACACAGGTTGTCTAAAACATCATTTCTTTCCTCGCCTGCATGGCGAATCCTCCATGGATTCAGCAAAATGTTAATAACCGTCACAAATGGTGATGAACATAAAGTCCCCCTGATGAAATGCACTCACATTCACATCTGCTTCTAATAACCAACAACGACCTGAGTGTAATAACTGTAGACCAAGGCAGAGGACTCAATCGCACGACTCGGGACAAGAGCTTAATCCAAAAGAATAATCCTTTAATTCCAGAAAAAGGGTTCGGTACACAGGTAGACAATTCGTAGAGAGGCAGATATCCAAAAAGGAGTAGGCAAGGCAGGGTATGGTACATGGCTAGTCAGTCAAACAAAAGGCAGATAATCCAACAGGGAAAAGGCAAAAGGCGAACTCGGAAAAACTAACAAAGATTAAAAACCAGGAAGACGAGAAATCACTAAGAAAATCGCTGGGACGTATTGACACTAAGGCACAAAGACCAACTGGCAACGAGACAGGGGACACACAGACTAAATACACTGGGAATGGTGATGAGGAACAGGTGAATCCAATCAGGGTTGGGTAGACTATCACACAGGCGGGAAACACACAAGGGCAGGTAGTGACGTTTCTGGAACGAGAGATAAGGTGAGAAACACAAAAATAACCAGGGAACAATAAATGAATAACATGAAACACAGACAAGCAAACTAACGAACAAGAGGAGATGTAACAGTACCCCCCCTTCTAGAGACGGCACTTGACGTCCCCGACAGATCAGGATGGGCTTGGTGGAACTCCCGGATGAAACCTGGATCCACAATGTCCTTGGTGGAGACCCAGTGTATACCAGCCCTCCATCAATGAACCGGTGGGGTGGGGGGGCTTGGAGACAGGGACCAGGGGGCTCTCCTTACCGGTTTGATCTTGGCCTTGGAAGGTGGGGCCAAGATCTTTGGGGCCAATAAGGAATAAAGACGCCCTCTGGTAAGAGACGATTCTGGGAGTAAGTCAATGGTGCAGTCGTAGGACTGGTGAGGAGGCAGAGAGGTGGCAAGGGTCTTGTTGAATACCTCCTTGAGGTCGAGGTAACAGGGGGGAACACTAGAGAGATCCGGGAAGTCGGAATCCAATGAAACTAGGAGGCGTGGGGAGACAGGAGAACTAGGAGGTGCTGAAGGCTCTGGAGGCACCAAAGATACAGACCAGCGGTCGAGGAGACACCAAAGAGGCAGGAAGCCAGGGGAGTGAGCATCCCTTACCCCAACCCGTAACCTCTCCAGTGGACCAGTTTATGTGGAGGTTATGCTTAGAGAGCCATGGATAATCCAGGATGAGAGGATGTAAAGGGGAATTGAAAATATGGAAGCTCAGGAATTCAGTGATGATTAGGTGAATGGGTTGAGTGCGGTGAATGACTCAATGCACAACAGGCGACCATCTAAAGCCTTGACCAGAGCCAACTGGTCAAGGAACAATAAATGAATAACATGAAAAACAGACAAACTAACGAACAAGACGAGACGTAACACTGAGTTACACCACAGACCTAATACGACGCCTGGCCAATTCATCAACCCTCTCCTGATGTGTTTGTCTACCGTCATTAGACACCACGGGGGAAGCAGAGTGAGAGACAATGACTACTCTCTACTTAATGAGAGGATTAGAGATGATTTTCCTCCACACACACACACACATGCACGTGCACACGCACACACACACACGCACGCACACACACACACACACACACACACACACACACACACACACACACACACACACACACACACACACACACACACACACACACACACACACACACACACACACACACACACACACACACACACACACACACACACACACAGAGTTCTTGTAGCAAACATCCTTGGCCCTGTGTAATGCATTGCTGCCTGGACTGCAGCCTGCCAAGAGGGACATGAATAATGAGCATATGAAATGTATTGCTGACAGGGAAACGGCCTTTTGTTACATTCAAACAGGATTCTGCTCTCCAACAAAAACATGAGATTATTGTTTTCAGAGAGTCCAATCCCAGACCTGAGTCTTGCACTTTATACACAGTACAATCTGCCTTGAGTCGATTGGCTGGGGCTGGAGCTGGGGCTGGGGTTGAGGCTGGGGCCGGGGCTGAGGCTGGAGTTGGGGCTAGGGCTGAGGCTGGGGCTGGGGTTGAGGCTGGGGCCGGGGCTGAGGCTGGAGTTGGGGCTAGGGCTGAGGCTGGGGCTGGGGCTGGGGCTGGGGCTAGGGCTGAGGCTGGAGTTGGGGCTAGGGCTGAGGCTGGGGCTGGGGCTGGGGCTGAGGCTGGAGTTGGGGCTAGGGCTGAGGCTGGGGCTGGGGCTGGGGCTGGGGCTGGAGCGGGGGCTGATGGCTCTCACTCTCCTGATGGAGAGGGGGAGACGGGGGCGGCGGGGGGGCTCAGAGATTCAACCCCTCACTGCCGGATAGTCTCAACCCAACATGGAGGACCCCAGGGAGCATGTCAAGGCAGGTTAATTCACTCAAGCAACGCAAGCGTGCACCGGTTCCGTCACCCACACACACACGCAAACGTATGTGCTTACATGAGCGAGAGACACGTGTGCTCTGTGCAGATGGCCTTCCTTGAGAATCCTGTTCGACTCCTACTCACCCGTGTAAACTCCTGTTGGCAGTGGCTGCGGGGCTACAGAGCCACCCACACATAGGGCTACAGGCAGGGGACGAGCAGCACCATCGCTGTTATCAACGTTGATTAGATTAGAATTAGAAAACCTTTTAAAGGGCAGAGTCGGTGTATCGGTGTGTTGTAGTGTGTGTGTTGTAATGTGTGTGTGTGTGTGTGTGTGTGTGTGTGTGTGTGTGTGTGTGTGTGTGTGTGTGTGTGTGTGTGTGTATGTGTGTGTGTTGTAGTGTGTGTGCGATGTGTGTGTGTTTTAGTGTGTGTGTGTGTTGTAGCGTGTGTATTGTAATGTGTGTGTGTGACTTGGCTTGGATTTGGAACACAGGGAGGAGAGAGAGCAAGAGAGTGAGCTAGAGGCAATAGCAACCCTAATGCAAAGTGCTAACCCACTGCTACCGTACCACTGATCCCTGATGAGTCCGCTCAACGTCACGCCTTGACATAAAAGGTGAAGGTGGGTCTGTCGCTATGGCAACCCCGCCGCGACACTAATTCGGTCAGTAATTAAGCATTTAATCTGATCCGGCGTATTGTTGTGGAGATGGGGAGGACTGATAAGGACCTGGCCGTAAACAGCTTAGGCTTCCTGCCTGCACTGAAGACACATACACACCTTCCAGAATGGTACGGTAGATACAGAGCTGAATGAGGAGGAGGAGGAGGAGGGAGGGAGGAGAGATGGTGGATGGGGAGGGAGGGAGGAGGAAGGGAGGAGGGGGAAGTAGGAAGGAAGAGGAGGGAGGGAGAAGGAAGGGGGAGTAGGGAGTAGGAGGAGGAGAGGAGGGAGAGGAGGGGGGGTAACTGTCTGGATCACAACAGCATGGCCCCACTACGCTGCACCATGACTGTAGAAGCCAGCTCTCTTCCTGCTGTTCCTCCACCTGCTGTATGTGTGTCAAGCCTGAGGAGAGCAACATGAACATTTTTTATCTTACTTTTTTGAAGTAGTCATTTTGTTTGTGACAAAATGTTCCCTCAATGGAAAAATACCAAACAGAGCACAATTCTAAAAGACACGCTGTTCTCAAAATGGAGTGGAATAATTGGAATACACATTAAAAAGAGCCCCATCAAAGAAAAACTAAATCTGCTAAACCAAATAGGGATCCCCTCATATAGCCCTTCTCTGTTGCAGCTCTATGAATGAGCAGGGAACCCTCATGCACTATTCATTCACTCTGCGAGAGGCTTTTTGGCAAATCAACCCCACTGCCATCAGCACAGCCACGAATGGCCTTGGACCCACTGCCATCAGTACAGCCCACTAAAGGCTTGGCTGCCTCTCATTTCAAAAATGATTACAGAGGGAAAGAAGAAGGGGTGGGGGGGGGGGGGGGGGAGAAGGGGAGACAAAAGAAGTGGGGAAAGCAGAACCTGTTGAATCTTGTCTTTCTGCTTTCTCTTTGTATTCCTTGACTGGGCATGGGCAATTGGCTTGATAGAGATCCCATACAACATTACCACTAAAACAGTCACTAAAACATGTCTGCTTCATGCTAAAACAAGCTCTGTGAAATGTACATGTTCCACAATAGAGGGGAAACACAGCCTCTACATATGTCTGTGAGATGATAGAGAAACAGCCTCTTCATCTGTCTGTGAGACGATAAGAGAAGAAACAGCCTCTTCATTTGTCTGTGAGATGATAGAGGAGAAACACAACCTCTCTGAGAGTGAACTGTGAGGTTAACACACTGTCTAGCCACAGGGTTTTAAATGCAGCTGACGCATTATAACTTCTGGAGATGATTAATGCTGTGTTATTGTTTAATTAGCATTTGCTTTCTCTACCTACCGTGTGTATTGCCTTTAAATAGGCACCTAGCTGCGTACAGACAAATGTTAACCTTTCAAATAAATGATTTACAGATTTCACTATTGCAACATTTTGAGGGGAGATATTCTAAATACCTGTTGATAATATGACCTTTTAGATCTGCAAACTAAAACCAAATGATGTGTGATGTTCTTTGTTTCCTTAGAGAGTAAAGAAAAATGATCATAAAACGATCATTACATAGTATGTTGAATAATGTATGCTGTATCACACAGAGAGCTTTGGATTGAACATTGCAACTCCTCAGTACAAATCCCTGAGGAGCGCTTTTCTGTCTAAACTCCCTGGCAGGGAGGCTGGATACCCCCGGCCCCCCCTCTGCTACCCTGCACACACAAAGGAGGGTCTGAGGCTAGGGCTGGGGCTGCAAGGACTGAGGCGGCTGGGGCTGGAGGAGGTGGAGGCAGAGGGGGACTAGGGCTGGAGCTGGGGCTGGGGCTGGGGCTGGAGCTAGGGGAGGCAGATGGAAACTGGACTGGAGCTGTCTGCTGGGCCTGGATCTGAGGCTGGATCAGGCAGAGGGGGAGCTGAGGCTGGAGCTAGGGGAGGTGGAGGCAGAGGGGGACGTCATTCTACACCTGTATGGCCCACAGACATCAAGCAGCCGTTCCAGGAGAAAATCACTGCCAATGCAGTCCGCCAAGAAAGGAAGAACATACTGTATTATCATCAAGCAATGATTTCTCAAAGTCTTTCCCAAAGCCTCCATATTCACTTAAATTCCTTCCATGTGGACTAAGACTGTGCTCACTAACCTAACCTTATCACTAACCTAACCCTATAACACAATGCTATCACTAACCTAACTAACCCTTTTAACTCAACACTCTCACTAACCTAACTAACCCTTCAGCACGATGCTCTCAGTAACCTAACCCTGGAACACAACACTCTCACTAACCTAACTAACCCTTCAGCACGATGCTCTCAGTAACCTAACCCTGGAACACAATGCTATCACTAACCTAACTAACCCTTTTAACTCAACACTCTCACTAACCTAACTAACCCTTTTAACTCAACACTCTCACTAACCTAACCCTTTAACACAACGTATGAGATCTCTCCTTCAGCTCCTCTAGATGGGAGGGGAGGATGCTTCCTGACAGCACATTAACCACCTCAATTATCCCCGCTGTTTCTCACCTTCTCCACACTCTCTCTGATAGATGGCCATACTCTCCAGACAGCTGTACGCTAGCTCTTGACACACGCTAGAGAGAGAGAACCACACACCATTCACTTCACACACCACACATCTGGTCCAGCCCTGCAGCCAGCCTTCCTTTAAACTGAGAACACATATGTTTCTCTGTGGCCACAGGCACAATCATGTCTTCCCTGACAGCCCCAGCTAAAAGCTCTTAAATTGTTTGGCACTGATGAAGTCCTAATTCACAACAGAGTGACAGGTAATGCGTTTCTCAAGAGCTACGTTTTTTCAACCCAGTTTTGGGTGCTGTTAATTTTAGACATTAGCATAAGGGTGACAGGTGGTGGATGAAGAAAAGAAAAAAAGGGATTGAAGTCGCTGTTTTCATGGAACAGGCTCGGTGAGGAACGGAAACAGGACAAAGGAGGGAAAGATGGCCGCCAACGTGGTGTTTTGAAGTGTTCTGAGGCTTGTGTTCTGAGAGTGGGCTTTTGAGAAGAGCCCTCAAGCTAGCCAACACGAGTGGGATACAATAGGAGTTCCACACACTTCTTTTGTCAGCTGAAGGATTAGTTGTTGTGGGTTTCTAGATTTGCTAAGTAACCACAATTGGACAATGAAAAACACCGAACCTATATTTTCCCATTTCCTCACTCAGCCTGAGAGCCATACTGTGGTATTTATGTATGTCTAAAGAGCATTGCCTCAGAGGTGAATGTACATACCAGTGTCAATTACAAGACAAATAGCAATTTCCTCCTGAACAGTTTCTGGATCCGTGAATGTTTCTGAGAGTCTATATCCAAACCTATTGTTTTTTTTCCACAACAAAATGCGTGACTAAAAATGTTATTTTCCCTGGGTGTTGCTGCTGTAAAAGTGTCCATGTCAAGACACCTGACATAAGCTGACATACATCTACTCTAATCCATATGAAAGGAAGCTTCCAGAAGCAAGCTTACTAAAAAGGCATGAGTGGCGTAAGCCAAGATGGCTGTGGAGACAACACTTTAGAATTAGCTTTTCAAAAGAGAGCTTTGAATATCTGTCAAGTGTCTCGTGTCACCGATCTGAGCCCTGAGTGCTAACCTAAAGCCAGCACAAACCTTCCATCTGATACTCAGTGATAAAGCCGCAGAATCATTATTGTCAAGTCTAATCAGGCAGGTCAACTTTCCGGAGACTGTTGAGAAAGTCGATCCGACCACTAAGAGAGCTAGCTGCTGAATCTCAGCCCTAGTCTCTACTCCACCAACACGTATTGTGGTGGTGTTCCCTTCTCCGTAAAAGTAATTTCCCCCCCAAGTCGTGCTATCTATGTACTTCAATATTTCAGCAGTTCTGTTTCCCTCCATTCGCTATTTAACTATTCAGGAGCGCTCCCTGAGACCTACAGCGTGGGATCATGCTAGGTCTGGTCTCAGAGAGAATATCAGATACTTACACTGTATGGATACGACAGTGCCTGTCTCAGACTATCAGGTCTCTCGCATTGAGATGCATTTGAAATGAGACACACAATGTAATAACGATGAAGTTGCAGGGATCAGAATGGCATTACACTGAAATAAACAAAGATGAGAAAGAAAAGCCAGATACCTCGAGGGGAACCATGTTTCTGTAAGAATAGACCTACCATGTCTAATCCTGACGATAATCTATTATATAATGATTAAAATTACGAAATCTGCATTGATCAGAATTATTCATTTGAGGGCTTTGAAAAAGAGTGTGTGTGTGTGTGTGTGTGTGTGTGTGTGTGAGAGAGAGAGAGAGAGAGAGAGAGAGAGGGAAAAATAGAGAGGGAAAAAGAGAGAGAGAGATTGTGAGAGACAGAATGTGAGAGACAGAATGAGACAAAAAGGAAATATGCATTCTGTGTATACATGTAGCAGCAGGACTTTAATGACATACCCTTTGACTTTTAGTGAGAATGAGTTTGTCATCAGGACTGAAGTAAGTGTGGTGAGTAAGACATATGTGGGTGTAAGCTTGGTGACAAAATACTGGTTCAAAGGGCAACGTTGCCCCGACCTTGTGTTCACACCTCCCAGACGCTAATCCAGCTCCAGGCCTCTGATTTCCATGCTAATGCCGTAATGCCAAAAGAGTCTTGTGGACAAACCCTGCAGGTGCTGAGTTAGTCATACAAAAGTATGAGTGTGTGTGTCTGTGTGCGTGCGTGTGTGCGTGTGTGTGCGTGTACATGGAAATGTTTGTACCTGGGTGTATACAGAGTGTACGTATGAGCGCTGAGCATGTGCACAAGCCAGAAGCTTGTCTGTCAGCAGGAGGAAAACCGCCAATAGATTTAGACTTCTATTTCTAAAAAGTAGGACAACTCACCATAAACACCAAGACTAAAAGGAATGTCACTTTGCATAATCCACTGGTTTTGTTGCTTTACATTGTGAAAAGCACAGTCAAAACACATGACAAACACTCCCCAGTGCTGTATGCTTCCATGCTGTCCCCTGGGGTGAAATACTATGTTAAAGGGAGGTAACATACGGCCTATAACACTTGATGGAAAAACAGTTGACTATGTCCAGGGAGGTTTGCTGGAGCAAGGATTTTACAGTAAGCCTGCAATTCTTTAGGTCTCCACTCATTCCTCTTACTTGACAGCTGGAGTCGGTTTAGCCAGTGGTGGTGGTGAGGGGGAAAGGGGGGGGGGGGTTAGTCCTACCTACAGTATGCCATCGCTCAACACAGTGGCAGGCGCACAGAGAGGTTAGAGCGAAACCCCCCGCCCCCCCACGACACACACTCACACACACACCCTGCCAAAGCCGCACAGGGGATGGTGGGGACGGACTGAAGGCTAATCCCAGGCATGTTTTTTCAATCACTCCAACAGGCAGGACTCTGACAGCCAGTCCATCAAGGGACTCATACAGTCAGGAACCACATGCATGCAATGTGCCCCTGTCTGCAACACTCCACTCCACTGGCTTGGTTGGGAGGAGAGGGACTTTTATTGTGAAAGGGTGCTGTATGGGCAGAGGTGTGGTGAAGTTGGGTGTATAGAAAGTAAAAGCCTTTTAAGTAAGCTTTACTTGTGCTCATGTAAGTAATGGGTTGGGAGTGCTGTTAGTCATCATCATTATGTGTTCATGAACTAATGGACACTTGGTAGGGAGGTTCGGTTGAGACGTGAGATGTAGACTGATATCGAGGGAGTTAAAAGCATTTTTAAATAGATTGCAGCTCTATCGTAAGTGTTACTGCTCTGAAACTGACAATATGCCAGAGAAGAGAACAAATAGGTTGTCAGTTGGAAGACGACAAACGTGAGGCTCTCTGCAGGAATCTGTCTTTGTTAACCAGCCCAGCCACCCAACACATTGAAACATGGCTCTTGTTATCTCTAAAGAGTGTGTGATGGATTATGGGGGTATGTGTGTATGGGCTAGGGGTGTGAACCACAGAGAGGTTCTCTCTACCTCCACCGACATACATGTCAGCTTGCGTTATCTACAGATGAAAAAGCTATTTGGACCACGTGAATAATAACATTCTACACATTTAACCATATCATATGACTTATTCATTTTGTTTAATGGTCTCGGCTGGATCTCTGCATTGATTTCACAGCCACAGCATGTCTCCAGAGATTTTGCTATGGATTTTCCAGCTGACCCCCAACCCAACCCAACCCCCCCGCCCCCCACCTTCCCCAAAGATCCACTGTGATTACTATCTGAAAAGTCCTGCCGGTGGAAGGTATGGAAAATAGTCATCACTCCTCTTTACTCCGATTCCCTATATTGTGCTCCTGTTTGGGGGAGCAGCCTGTGTTACCTCATGGCCATACAGAGATCCCAGACATTGTTTCATTGTGGACGCCAAAGGAGGCTGGTGGAGGTAGAAATCGGAGGACGGGCTCCATAATTCCATTCCATCCATTACAATGAGCTCGTCCTCCCATTTCTACACGGGCCAGACTTCCCTGCTGTGAACGCATACTTCTCTGTCTTTGGCAGCACATCTTGGCTGTGTGTTTTAGGTGTAGTGTTTCCTGCTGAAAAGTCTTTACAGGATCAGAAATTAGGGTAAAATAACAATGAATAGGGAGCTGGGACAAGAGCAAGACATGATTTTACTGCCTGAATGGGAGCCATTACTACTGATACAGGTCTGACAGATCCCCGCTGTCAATCGCCAGCCCACCTGCTGATGCTGCGTACTGAGAGGTGATTATGCAAATGCAGGTGTGCTTACTCTGCCCAAATGGAGTATTTATCACAGGAGCTATTATAAGAAAGAAAATGTAATGACTACTCATTGATGTTACTCTATAAAATGATCCTCGTGGTCTAATCTTTGCTAAGCTCCTGCTATTGATCAGGGCTGTAAGCCGATTCAGATTGATGAGAGGGGTAGATGGGCTGGGGAGGAACAGTCCGAGAATTCTAAAGGAGATCCGTCAACCAAGAATAATTACACCATTTTTTATTTGTTTTTATTGTTTTATTTGTGAACAATATAAGAATCTTTGTTGTCTGAAAAGTGAATTCTGCAGTTCCAGTAAAAAAGAAGCTCGAAATCTGTCTGTCTGTTGTTGTTTTTGTCCATCACAGATATACAAAAACCTAGGAACCTCTCGAAAAAAAAACTTTTTAAATCCTCAAAGCAAAAGCACTGTAAAGTCCGTCACACCCCACCTGCCAGCCCTTTGGTAATCTGGAACCCCGCCAGTGCTGACCAGGGCTAAGTCTGTGCAGAAAAGCAGACCCTATGGCCCGGGGCAGTTCAGAGTAATTGGACTACAGCCGATTAATCACTAAGAAGAAGCGCAGTTACCCTTCTGTTGGGATGACCCCTGCCTTTGAGATTTGTTATCTCTTAACCCTCCATTTTAGAACTTTATTTCTCTTCTCCTCCTCCTGGCTAGTTGCTCTTGTCTATCCCCATGCCAGGTCATCAAAATGGCCCCTGAGTTTTTTTTAAACGTCTCCAGCACAACACCGCACGGCACGCCGATTTGGTCACATCTAACCCTGTGTAATTTCACCCCAGAGCTAGTACCATACCCCTGCCGATGTTAAAGGTCCATGCCAGCCAGTTTTGCTTCCTGGCTTTTCTTGAAAGAAATACTCAAAGAACGAAAGCGTAGAGTGGTGACATTAGTCATTCACTGAGCTATTTGGGAAAGTAATACCAGATATAGCTAGTGGCAATTCTCAATAAAATGTGTCGAGAGGTTGTTTGACTAAGTCGCAAAAAAGCTGGTGAAGGGGGTTCGGAGGGTTATATTTGACTTGGGGCTCTAACTCTACAAACAGGCTAGCCACGTCACACTTCAGAGCCTTGTAGCTGTGTGAAATAGTTTTAGAAGAAGCTAAGAAAATAGAATGTATCGCCGAAAAAATACACATACTTTGACCATAATGGCAATTTTCTGACTTGAATCATTGTGCAATAACATTTTGCAGCACCAGGATGCCGTATATCATCTAAAAAACGTCAACATGACTAATGTGGGCCTTTAAGCCTCCCCACACTGCCCATGTTAAATCTCCATACGCTGACTCAAGTGTAGCTACTTCTGAGCTCTTTCAGGGTCTGAGAGGTTTTGCCAATTGATTTATGCTGTATCTGAATTAATCTGGGAACAACAAAAGATTAGCTCCTGCTCTCTGGATGCAAGTCAAGTCACCGCCAAGGGCCAAATCAGTTAATTATCTCGTTTAATTCCCTCTGCACTAGGCTAATGCAATTAGATGCAAATAAATACCTCTATGCTATTACACTTTGTACTTTGAAAGTGTTATTATTTTCCCTTTCTTTCTATGCCTTTTTACCCATAAATGGTTTGTCCTAAATTTCAATCGACTGTACAAATGATGAAATCCTAATGGATTTCTTTATAATTGAACTTATAAAATAACTTTATTTCTCTGCGGTCTGATTTGAAAAAACTCAACAACTATTACTGTACATCACATTAATGATGGGGAAATGGGTGCAAACATTATCAATGCAATGAAAAAAAAAAATTATTCATGTTTTTATCATCAGTATGCAAAGGCCTTTGTGCCCACATGTAACTTGCCAGGTCATTAGATGAAACACATTTTGGTTTAATGGCTGGTTGTGGGTGGAGAGTAAACTACTGGCAGAGGCGATCATTTAGAGAATTCCTGGTTGACACTCATTTCCATCCTTCACATTCATGATTCATAAACACAGAACAATAGTCAGAATCTCTGCTCTCTCAGGGACTACAGCCACATCTGTCCCAGAGGGAGATGGTAGCATACATGACAGGAGCGGAAGTCAGAAATCAAACACAGGACAAAACACTCGCTCACTGTATATGTTTGGCCCTGTCAGGAGTAACACATAACCCTCAGATAAGACGAAAAGGTCACTAGAGGCATATAAAAAGAAGAGAGAGTGATAATCCCTTGAGAGGACACCCAGACAGAGACCTCTGCTCTGTCCTACTATTGTATACCCTGCACCCTGGTGAACCCTCCCTGCCCGACACAACAGCCAGACATAGGCATCATCTGTTCCAGAACACCAGGTTCTGCCTGGCTCTCACACTAATCAGATAAAACATGTCTGCTCCCTGGCAGCCCAGCCTGGGTGCGTCAGGGCCAGGGTGCTCTGTGGCACTAGGAGAGTGAGACAGATAGAGAGAGAGAGAGAGAGAGAGAGAGAGAGAGAGAGAGAGAGAAAGAGAGAGAGAGAGAGAGAGAATGAAATAGAGAAAAGAAAACAAAAGGCAGATGTCACGTGTGGCCAGGCAGACAGAGTGGCTGATCGACGTGATGTGCAGTGCAGCCCCAGAGCAGAGGCAGAGGCAGTGTGGTTCAGGTGGAAAAAAAGGCTTCCCTTTGTGATGCAGATGACAACGCAATCAGCCTCTCTTTGTCTCGGCCCGATGGGCTCTGCTCTCGGGGACACTGAGAGCCAGACACTAATCCTCTGGGTTTGTGTTCTCCCCGGGCCCGCTCATAAAGGCACTGCCACAGTACCTGGGGTGTGTGTGAACGGGGGGCTCGGAGACGGGGTCTGACCTCTCTCAGGGTATAGGCTGCTCCTCCTCCTCCTCCTCCTCCTCCTCCCTTCTTCTTGGCTCAACGGCTTGGGTTTACCAGTTCAACATTATAGAGGCTACGGTTGTAATGCCATGCTGTTTGGGCTTTAGAATATGCACGAAGATGTTGGAGATAACAAGGAGGGTGTTCATCATCTTGAGTTTTTGATCAAGCATTTATCCATGTGACATGCTGAGGGTTTGTAATTTGTCAAGAAAGATGTGATTAAGATATCTAAGCAAAAGATCGATAAATGTCTCACATCTAGGGTCCCTGCAAAAAGTCCAAAGGGTTACCTACAGTATACAGTGCATGTTAAGGCTCACATCAGGTTGCTTCTGTATGAAATGTAATTGTGTTGTATGTAGTGGTGTTACACACAGTCCACACTGTTGTGGATGAGCACAATACAACAGTGCATCATCCGCAGAGGTGTAGTACTGGCCAGAAACTCTGATTAGATTATACAGTTACGCTCATTGAATCACTCCTAACATATGTCTGTCAAACCTGATTAGCTAAACTGCTTACCAACCACATTCTGTGGATGTTGAGTTGTATACAACTTTAAGGGAAGATATTTTGCTATACTGTACCATAGAATTCTATAGGCAGTCTCAAAATGTATGACGCACGTTTCTTTAATGTTCAATGTTCGAGCCATGAAAGCCATGCAGTACGATGATGTAAATGGACTTGGTCACTGCCTCTTACATTTTGGGTCATGCTTACAGACCAGCCACTTTGCCTGAGCACAGACTGAAACAATTATAGCCTTAGGATAGAACAACACACCTATCCTTCAACCGTTGCAAGAAAAACAAAACCCAAAACCCATAATTCAACTGATCCTCAGTAAAGAATACAATTTGATGTAATGCATAGGTCCTCAATTGTCCACTGCCACAGTACACAGTACCTCCAGTGTTAAAAAAAACAAACTGGTTTGGTGAAACTCTACACCTTCGCCCATAGAGAAATGGATATAGTATGTTCTGAACACAGCCTATGTTGTGCACATTGGACCCGTTCTGAGGCAACCCTTCACAGCATATTGGGGAAAGACATGGCGTCTTTTCGTGATCACCAACTGTTTTGGAGGTAACGTTGAATAGCTGCTGTGCTAGTCAAATATGATGAGGATGTTTGTGAAACCTACGGCAAATTTCACAGATGTTTACAAAAAACTTTCCAGGAAAGAATAAGGCTTGATTGAGACATGTGAGAGCAATCGAAACATTTCAAACAACTAACATCCCAAATCCAAAAAAAGAAATACCTAAATAAAAAATAAAAACTCTGAAAAACATGCCACGAAACTTGCCAAGTTATTTTTAAAAAAAAAGTCTGATTCAACACTGACATTTCGCATACTGGTAGCTCTCAACATAAGCTCTATTATACAGTAGGGCCAAACCTACAGTAAGACTTTGAAGGGAGATCCGTTACAGCAGTCTCAGCAGGGGCGCGAGGCGAGGGGGTATGAGAGCCCAAGTCTGCCGTTTGAGACACACTGCCCTCTCAGCCATGGCCCTGGTCACAGACATCAAGCTGCTCTGCTCTACTCTTTCATTTATTTATTTAGCTTTCATTATCCAAAATGGAAGCATTCAGAGAGAATTATTCTCAAATCATGACTAATAAAAAAGAAATTGCAGTGGAATAGTAACACCTGTTGTGTAAATGTTTCCGGACATCTGTTCGTCATTTCGGACAAATAACCCCCTATTTATGTAATGTAATGTAAAAATCATGAATCATTAAATGATTAATAAAAGTGGGGCAGGAGGGTGCTGTTCAGTGTTATTCACCACCTCCTTCAGATAAACGAAAAACCTCCTCCTCTTTGTTACATATTTAGTTAATTTCCTCCTATTCAAACTATTTCTATAACTCTATAGCTCTACTAGTTGTTGATGTCTATGGATCATTTCTATACTATTATAGTGTAATAATACAGTAGTACTATAGTAGTAATTACACTTTTACACATTCAACTTTTAACCAATATTATAGCAAAAGAGGCGGGCTCTTGCTGACTGTTTTTTGGTGAACAAATGGTGGCCTGAACATGGGTGGGGAGTGGGGTACCCATACATGCCCGTAACAAAAGACGGCAGCTCAAAATGCAGCGACAATGATGTCATGCCATGCCGAGAGAACTAGTTTTTGTGAAACTGGCATCCCCTCACTATCGGCCAACATCTCAGAGCTCCCCTGATACCCCGGCCTTAATCTCATCCTCAAGGTAGTCCTAGATGTCCCAGAAACGTGACACCCACCCTCAAGTGAAACAACTGGTACCGGAACTAATTGAAATTTTGCATGCAAAGTGCCAATGCCTGGGCCCTGGGTAGCGTGGATTAGGGGGTTGAATAGAGGCAGATTCTTTGTGCAAGCCTACTGTGGTGGTTGGCGTGCAGACTGGCTCTCTGCATCTGCTCATTGGGTGGACTGAGAAAACACTGAAATGTGTACGGTCGCTCATTTTACCTTTACTTAATCCCATTTCAGAGCCCCCCTCTCTCTGCCTTTTGTTACTCTTCCAAAAACCATCACGCCTCCATGTTGGGCTCACACTTCTCCTCTAACACCCCACGCAAGTACAGTTGAAATGGGCTTCTGAATTAACATTTGAAAGCAGCTTAAACACCCTTGGCAGACTTTTCAAAACATGATCATACGCGTCTCAAACCGCCATGTTAAAACAGGATGCTATGAAATAAAATTCTGAAAGCAATTCATAACCACACACATTGTACATTTGAAAACATTTCCATAAAGGATTCCTTTGTAGTTATAACTGAGCATAAGTACATTTTGACACACACAAAAGCCAGGAGGACGAGTCTGAAGTATTTTTGGACCCAATAATTAAGCCACTCATGCAGATGCACACAGAATTGCAAATAAGCTGAAGAAAATGGAAAGAAATATATCAAGACTCACTATTATTTACTCGAATCCCCATTAGCTGCCGCCTTAGCAATTTAATTTAATTTATTAATTTTTTTCCAACATATTTTTTTGTGAACTTTGAATATATCAATGTCATATAGGTATTAGTATCGTCCAATTTGGTCAGGACATATCCGATAAAGGTATCGGCCCAGAATTTCTATATCGGTACATCTAGAATTAAAATGAGTACCAGGCCAATTTTGTTCTTATTTGTCCCATCATGCCTCAAATACATTGCAGGGGTGATATTTCCATTGCATTACAGCCAATGCGTCGAAACTTGGCCACAACAGAGACACGATATATCTTCCTCCACCTCCGGAGTTGAAAGTAAGACAGCATTCCGTCGCCTCACCGAATGCCAAGGATAAGATACACAGTAGATATGTACAAAAGTGGTCAGACCAGCCACCAAAACGCATACATTACTTATTGTTAACTTAAATACTAAAACAATGTGTCCCTAGAATTTAAAGATGTGTCTGAAAAAGCATACACATATTTAATTGGTAATAAATTGTTTACGCTCAATATATTTAGTGAGAGATTTGAAAAAGGTTTTTGGATTGTGGTTTTCTTAAGTACACCTGCAAATGCCACTGCAGCTGCGGAACAGGTAAACAAATAAAGGGATAAATACATGGAGGTGTCTGACACAGCTGGGATAATAGGACTTCTCTCTCTGAGCTGTGATTCCATTAATTTCTCTTGCAGTGCCTGTCTGTTCTTATTAATTATACAGAGAGGAACTCACATCAAGGGCCTGCATTAACACTGATCAAACAATTTAGAAGTACTTAGCAGTCAAGTCAAGTGAATGAACAGAATATCTATGAAGAAAAGCCACTGCCATCACAACAAAGTTCTCCATAAAACACACAAGGAAGCTTTAATGATTCTAGTCTATACAGACATGGTGTGGAGAACGGGTGTTCTCGTGAAGGACAATTAATTTGGACACCGTCAACACTTGATACAGTGACTTGACAAAGATAACATCCGACTAAAGAGGTACAGTAACCCAAGCGTAGGCCATTTTAAACCTCTCCGGCTGATATAGTACAAAATGGCGTATTTCAAGTCATAGAAGAAGCTAGCTACTAAATTTCAACAAAAGAAAATCACAAAAATTAAAAAGTTCCGACATTAACACAAGACATCTAAATGTTTACAGAGACGTTCCAGAGGTACTTCATAAACACGTGACTTCATTACAACCCAAAATACCGATGGAAGAAACCTCTTCGAGGCAGCCATGTTCTGTCGTCACACCATCAGAGCCGTCGATACGATTTAGTGTTATGTTCTTCTCTATTGCGTGTTGTTTTTTGGATTAGGGCTGCAGTGACCTCTTTCTCAACTCTTGATTTTTTTCATTCGTAGCCGACTCCTGTAACTTCATTGGATGAACGGCTAGGATGACACAGTGGGTAAGATGGAGGATTCGCAGGTTGGGGAAGAGACTAACCAGCCATGATACTGAAAATGACTACGAAAAAGGCGGGCGAAATATGCTTAGCTTGAGGAATATGGGTCCAGAAATGTAATACTTTACTAGTTTACTTACTACTTTAACAGTATATTGTCTAATACATAGGATGATAAATGATAACATGTGAAATATGAAAAGGGGCTCCACACAGCCATTATTGTGTCAAAATAGTTTATTGTTTTGTTAATGAGTAGGAAATAGACTTCTTCTGAATGAAAATATGCAAACAATCACCTTGATCAATGCCATATACTGTTTGTCTTACAAAAAACACATTGTATAGGCCATAGTCTATCGTACAAAATATTTCCATTAATAGCTACACATTGCCCCTATAAGTGAAACAAAGTATTGTTTTACAAGGCTCCTTTAATATATTTTGCAGTCTCACAAAGAGAGCACGTCTTCTAGCCACGTTTGCATTCCAGAGAGGAAAAAATAGCATGCCACTCTATTCCACGCAATTGGTAGAAAGACATTGGTCTGTTATTATTTGTCAAGCAACAGCTTCTGTGTGGTTCCATCTCCCTCAACGCCCTTTGGCCTGGAGACTGTTGTTCACAGAGAGGAACCTAATTCTAGTGCTAACCTTCGGCAAACAGTCCTAAGCTTATCCCATTCAAGCTTTTTTCTTTATTTCTTACCAGAATGAATACATATGACGCTCCATCACTATTCATTAGATACCGGTTAACACATTTCAAGGGTGTAGACATAGCTGATTAACTTCCAGTTAATTGTTGAAATATATCATCACTGAATTAATTTGATATTCACTTTTGACTAAGTAAACAAAAGAAATCTAATGGAAAAAACTACAGACCAATAATTTCCAGAATTATAATAATTGCCATAATAATTTCCATAATAACAATAACAATAATAATAATTTTATGAATGATCATGTGCAACTTACATTAAATTAAACAAAGTTGATCAAATTTCTTAGAAAAATATTATGTTTGGTAGGTCTGAAAAAATGAAAGAAACTTAGGACTATAGAGTGTAACACTGGAAATTAATTTTAAAACTGGCCTAAAAGGGGTTCCTATATACATGTCTTGCAAAGATAATTCCTCTTTAATTGATAACGACAGGAAAAATATTTTCATGGCACAAATAATAATATACTACTTGATTTCATTCAAAAATAAAAGCCGGACAACTACATAGTAATTAGTCTTCAAAAAGTGAATTAGTTATAGTTGTATATTGTCTAAAGATGTATGTATGAGAAGGTAGAATATTCCAGGTCCGAGCCTGTTATCATGGTGATCAAAGACCTACTACATAACTTTGTTTATTTAAAATGTACAGTAGTTATAACAAGAGTAAACTACAAATTTAATGAAAAAGATACTTGCACATTTAAGTTGGCTGTAACAATTCAAGAAACTTTTTTTGGTGTTATTTTACCATATTTAAATGGCACTGCCGGTATGCAGGTTTGATTGAATGTCATGTGATCACTGCTCACAAGGTCTTCATTGTATTGATCCAAATAGGGAATGTGCTATTCAATGTAGTCTCTACCGGCTCTTTGTAGAGGCTATGTACCGGTAATAATAGTAGCCTTCAATGAAAACAAGACGATTTTTACTTGCAGAAGTGGGCATAGGACAGGTTTATAAACATGTTTGTTTTGTGCGAAAAGGGTCTCCTCATTTTAATCGACCATAACTAGGGCCGCGGAAGGACCCGCGCATCCCTTTCTCAAAATCACTAGAGATGGGGCTGGTCACTGATAACGGACATGAGCTGCAGTACAGACAACATAATCGTCCTGCAGTTTACATTCTCAATCAAAAGAGACTGCAATTGAATCTTGATTGGTGTTCAAATATAGAGACCATAGCGCACTGGTCTGGATACAGTACCTGTTTCATTGTCCGACTGCCTACACGTTGCCTGCCTGCCTATTCCTGATCATCACCATTCGCGAGCGCAGCCTTGTGTGCCCCGGCGGTTGGAGCACAATGACGCTTCGCACAAAATAATGACACTACACAGAGACCTCATAAATAAAATACACTATCCTCCAGACTGGGACCCGTCATCCTCGGGAAACGTGTGACAGATTGTTGATCATGCTGTTATTTCATAAATTGCTGACAATTGAGAGGGCAAACGCCATGCTGAAATATAAGTAACCCGTTTACTTTCGTGTTGAAGGCTGCCTTTAATTGAATAGCCGAACAGTCACATAGTGTGTCTGTAAGTGACACAATGTAACCCTATTGAGATGTACACTAGGCTACAGACTTCGCACTTTTAAAACGGCATATTGTATCAGTTATTCTCATGGCATGTCCTTCATGACAGTCTACCTGTGCGGATGCGGGCATGTTTGGTGCAACACACATCTATACAGCAACTGTTCATGATTTCAGTCCAGGAATCAAAAACATTGTTTCCATAATGTTGTCCCATTTCTATAACTGAACACAAATTCTTCTGTTTCTGGTGAAAATCAGTCAGCCACTCAACGTGCTGTAAGCTAATCAGAAACTCTAGCCCGATAGGCAAAATGTTATTCAATGATGATAACAAATTCGCTTACCTTCAACAGCTATTACGGTGGGTATTATCCATAAAATCCATAGAATATCCATTATTGGTTTCTTTGGACCAAAGTGTAAAAAGCCCAGACATTCAATTAAAATAAGTCCTGAAAGCCATTGACAGCAAATGCTGACGGAGACAAGCGGACCTTCACCTTCAATGGAGTGAGCCAGATGCCATAGAAAAGAACTCAAATCTGAACCAAGTTTGGGCGAAACCAAAAACAGCAGACAAAGGGGTGCAGTGTGCAGCGCACAAATGTTCGTGTCAGGCAAAGTGCTCCAGATTTGAAACTTTCGTAATGGGTGTGTAAACAAATCGATGTTACAACTATGAAATATAATGATAATAGCATAATAGTTTTATAAATGCTCGCTGTTGTTTGTGCATAGCTTGTAATCGTTTGTGCTCACCCTGCTAAAACAAGTTAATATGTCCCAGCTGTCAATCATCCAGATAAAGAATCACTAAACTGCCTCATTCATGTCTGATAATTAAACATTTTAGGATCACTTGGAAGTGTTACAAATTAGGCGGGAGTAACTTTCTACTGCAAGTGATTTGAGTGATAGGATGTCTATCATGCAGCTCTGCCTACGACTGGGAAAGTAGTTTTATTGGTCTTCTGTCGAATTTTGTTGTCAATTCTCTGCTTCCTTTAGGGCAACACTAGAGCCTAGAGCCCTCTTAACAGGTGGCAAGGAGCATGGATCTCATATGCAACAAATAGTAAGTGATCTTACAGTTGTTTGTCTATTCTCTCATACAATTATATGTGGAATGTGACCTTCCATCACACTATAGGACGTATTCTCATAGAAATCCTAAAAGTTAAAAAAAAAAAGTTCAGTTAAATTGATAAATGATATAATTTGGTGTGTTCATCCTAAGATTAAGTACATTTTTAAATGAAATGCTCAAGATGAAAGGGTTCAACACTTGATCAAATAATCATTTGCCAGTATTATTGCTATGCAGCCTGTTAGCCTTCTTACTTACAGTACTTACATCACTGCATTTTATCACTGTGAACTTTAGCTATATGGGTCTACTTTATGCATGGATAATTCATATATCCAGTAAAGGGTACATCACATGCATCAGTGACACAGAAGAATATTTTATATGAATCCTGTATGTTTTTTTACGGACACATCATATTTTCAAACCCTTAGCTGTGTAGTCACTGCAGTATAGTAATAGCATGATGTGTCCTATTCAAATTATTCCTTGGAATATATGTTACAAATGAACTCTAAGGGCATAGGCTTTCACTGTGTCTGTTACACAATGTTGGTGTGTTGCATTTTTGTTGAGGAAATAATGAAATCAACTAATCATAATTCAATTCTACAAAATCTTGTGAACATAGTACAGTATGAGTGATGTAAATGATTTATCATATTCATAAAATGTCTATTTTCAAACATGTTTTTCCATTAAATCAATTACTACATATTTTCTCTATTTTTGGGGATCAAAAATAAGTGCAAAAATAATTTTTTAAGTGCAAAAATAATATTTATTATTAGTTTAATTTGTTAGTTTATTACAGAACTATTACACACTACTTCATTTTACAAAGTAAAGTAATCTTGTTTTGAAAATATCCTTAAATTAATTTAAATTTTTTATGGTCTTTGTTTATTACAGTTGGTGACGATTGCTGAATAATATTCAAGCCTAATAATAATAATAATAATAATAATAATAATAACTGATGAAAGAGACAGTTCACTGTGCCCTTTACTGCTCTACAAAATCAAAGTAGAGTAATTGGCGAAATGATGAAACTGAGATACTGTATCAGGGTTCATATGAATAAGAATTATAACCACATAGTTAGACAGTATGCTACCACATCTTTAATAATTTGCAAATTGTCTGCTATTTGTTTGGTTGGACAATTGAAAACATTTTAGGGCTTTTTTCTCTCCATTATCTTTAATTGAAACATTTCTGCAGTGACTGCTCTTTGGCTTTGTAGGACAGTGTAGTTTCTCCCAGTGCCCCCCCCCCCTCTCCCTCTGGTCTGGGTTGCTGCCCTATACTGTTTCAGTTGTTAAACCGCTCCGCTATCACAATATATGCCAATGAATATGTGGTTGAATTAAGGGAACAACCCTATCACCTGGCATATACACCTTGTGTACAAACACAAACAAGTGTATTTAAATACAATATATGTTATTGCAGTTTCACTCTCAGAAATATGCAGATAAATGAATAATATCATTTGTTTGAATTTCCAGTCTCTCATATATTCAAGTAAATGTGGTAGCCATTTTGTTTGGTTTTCTTCAAATGGGTGGAAAGATTAATATTGATGTTATTAATGCAGATTGTTTTGTAACAATGAATTCTAGGAGTTAGGGGGACTGCAAGGCTACATGACAATCTATTAGTTACCATTGAATAGAATTGACTGTCTAAGATGATCACATGTTCATCATATTTCAATCCTACAAAATGTTTTAGATACAAGAATGACATGCCATTGTAGCTTACTATTATACTGTTCTATTATTTTACAGATATTAGTATCAATTCATTCCAAAACGAGTCTGTTACAGTACATATGAGCTAAATTGTATCCTTTACACTTTAACAATTTAAGAAAATCAACCATGGGGTATACAAGTATTCATGTTAACTGCTGTTGAAGATAAAAGCTATTCTAATGTACATACTTTAAGGCAAGGTCAGGACCCTGAGGTAGTTGAGCAACAGCATGACCATGTTAATCAAACCAAGTATGCGTCATGATCAGCCACAACTGTTCAGAAATCATTAAAAAATGCCCACAACGGCAGCAAAAAAAAGAAGAAATTTAATTGCATTGACATTTTGACCCTCAATGTACAGTACCAGAAAAGGGCTGGGATTGTACCATGAGTAAAAAAGGTACCTTTACAGTAGGTTTATCATATCTAAAACTCCAAATGAATGAAGCAAAACATTGGGCAAATCTTTTAATTATACAATTAAGCAGAAAAGACACACAATTACAGCTGTTATGTGTAATTCCTTTTCATGTGGTTGATTGGCTCAATAAGTATGCATGTATCTTGAAAACAAGCCACAATCACCTCAGGAACTCTCTAAGCCCTGATGTTGGCACATCAAGTTGGCACATTAAAGATGGCTGCCGGTGACAGCATTGGCATCCCTTCTCCCACCTAGTCTGTAGAATTAGTGTATGAGTATTAAAGGACAATTCCCATAATACAAATATATGATAATACCAGTAATATACTGCAGTTTTTCTTCAATAAAAATGCTGTTGTCTAAGCAATCTTCAAATGTCATTTCTGGGTTGGTGGGAAAATGACATCTGAATTTATGTCACTGTGTGTGCCAAGCCACAAACAGAATTGAGGAATTTCCTTCAAGCAGTATAAAAGCGATTTCCTGCCTCAGCAGCTGGTAGTGTAATCCAAATGACTGTACAGACGCTGAGGCATGATGGGTAAAAAAAAACCAGTACAGATCGTTTTTATATATGAGGAGGTGACGGACACAGGAAAAGATGGCGTATTAAAATGGAGCACCAGCCTCCTACAGTATAGACAGGCCTTGGAGAAAATCATCTCAATTGTCAACAGCAATACTTCCACTCCAGCATTAGAAACCCATTATATCTTACACAACACATTTTATAAGAAGCTAGTTTAATCTATACAGCCTCTGTGTGCAAGTATGCGTAACATGGTTCAGATTATCCAAATCCAGTTTGCAGCTTCTGTGGCATTTGATTGTGATGGTCATGATTTCCGGTGATTGCAGAACACGAGATGGCAGCTTTACTGTATCATATCTCTGTGATGAATATCTGAGAGTACCACATGACCAGTGGTGATATAATCTGGACCATTATGCAGTATTACATTTGAAGATACAGTATGTATATGTTAGTCATCTAAAAAGGATTAAGAATTGATGAGGGACAGAAATATTGTTTGGAAAATACAGTACTACCTACTGTATGAAGCACTATGAATCAGAGACTAGAAGTAGGAGTCAATAGTTTTCGCTTTAATTGGTTAAAGTATGTATTTATAGGTAATAATAACCTTTTACAGTTTACCCTGTTAAAAAAATAGTAGTCTGTCTTATTCAATCTGGTCTTCTCGCATCCTTATGGATTAAACTTCAGTGTGCTATACACAGAAGCATATAATGGTTACCCATGCCGTATTCGTTTCACATGCAAGGACATCAACCAAAACCAACTTGCTCCAAGTAGTGTAACTATTCCATTATACTGTACCAGCCCACAGATCCCTGTACTTATGTACCCCTCAACAACGTATTCAGCCTAGATAACCAATAAAGAAATTAGATAACTTTTGGATCTTTTTATAGGCAGATTTTTATCCTATGTATGCTGATATGTACTATGGTATGCCAGCTCACTCACCCCTAAAAATGTAAAGATATCAATATTTGTTTGTGGTAAAAGCTAAACCCAAGCTTGATAACACTGGAAATATGAAACAAAAGCACTCATGAAAAATAGTCACTCATTGACCATCTGAGTTGTAACTAATATAGGAAAATGAATAATATCCAATCCCATATTTAGGGTTATATACTATGACCTTTCTCTGTGGTTGTGGTGGTGGAGGGCAAACACACTCAAATAGCCAAAGCATCTGAATAAAATTACTTATACTGTACTGTATACTCTGGTTTTGTCTTAAAACGTACAGTAGGTGACTTTATCCGCCTTCTTCCCTTTCTCGAAAACAAAAGGCTATGTTCATTATACTCAAGATAAGATCCATTTTTTAAACCCATAGTTGAAGCCGGTATAACTGAAATGCTATCTGGCCTGGAACTACACTAAAGACTCCACTGATAGCAGCATCAGTGAAGGAACTGTATGATGAACTCAACTGTGAATAATTATTGTAACAATATTGTATTTTATGTCATAATGCCGCTTTATCAATCATGTATATAAACTATTTATTGATATTGATATTTCATCACCTTTAATAATGAAAGAAAATGTGTGGAAGGCACATTGAATTGTTGCCTTTATTTTATTTTAATTTAATTATTTCTTTAATTTATTATTTAATTCTTCTGCATTAATGAAATAATACAAAAAATTGAAAAGATAATATGACAGTAATAGTAATTGTGTAATATAATTATTATTATCAGAGGAGATAGAAATAGAAATAGTAATGATTAAGTATTTAGGATGCTTGTGCTTTGATACTGTAATTCTATTGTACTCTGTATGAAATCATATTTGTTTATAATAAATACTGTAATATCATAGGTCCTTGAAATAAACAAAAACATAGATTAAGTGTGATAAATAATAAAGTAAATAAGCATAAGCATAGTAGAAAACGGTAGGTTACTTACAGTACATATACTGTAATTTTTGTAATTAATAATATAAAATATAAAATACAGTGTGATTTAAAATCTATTTCACTGCTATAATTATTGTACACACTAGATATACAGTACGTACCAATTAACATATCCAATAAATTGCATGTGTACAGTATCTGTTTCAATGAATTGAAACACGGTTCGATTATTGGAATGGTCTTGCACAGTACAGTGCCCACCAGTTCAAAAAAGGGTCACGCAGAGCTAATCCTCACAGCAAGGACTGACTGGAGAGGCCTCTCTTAAGCGCTGTGGAGAAATTGATGGTATGGAATAGCAACAACAAACGTATCTATATTTCATAGTGTAAATGTAAAAGATTTATCTCTGGGTTTTAGGGGTTATGTGACAATAGGGTTCAGAGTTCTCTTTAGATGTTATCTTAAATGAGAAACTTTGATTAAGTTGCGAAATGTAAGGTCATGTTACTCATGGAAGGCATGAATAGTGCATAGGAACATGGTCAAGTTGGCATTAAAATGCCTCTCCTCAATGCTTCTAAGTTTGATTTACATTGGATCCTGGACATTTTCTCCCCCGCCACGTTGCTTGATAATCATCAGGGTGATTGCATCAACAGTGCCACCCAGAGTTGAGAGAAGGAACAATCATTGTTGTGAACATTTGCTTATAGATATTGCATGGCAGTGTAGGGCAATCATACTACTTATGACAACCAGGTCAAGCCTTAGATGCTGAGAGATTAAGTGCGGATTTCATGAAAGAAGGGCTCAATTGTTAGGCAACAGCTTCCTCAAAGGACGTTGCTGAAATACCCCATAGGATATTTTAAGTCAATATAATTCTGGATGTAAGATTAACTCGAGTGAAAAGTCCTCGAGATGAACTTGAGTGACCGTTTTAGACTTTAGACGTGTGAACCTCTCTTTGAACCCCCCTGCTTGTGATGGATCAACTCAGACACATTCAGTTACCTCTTCAGTGAGGTGCTGACTATGAATGAAAGATGGGGTTGCAGGGTTAAAAGGAGTTCATACAGATCATAAGTCCTTCATTATCCTTAGAAATACTCTGCTTTAACTTTATCCTTTTCATAACTCTCTCCCTTGACTGGAATTGATTTCACCTTTAGCCTCTGAGGGTTTACAATGAGGTATTGCTCCTAGCCAATATCAACAGCTGCGTCAAGAGAGATGGAGAAAACTGGCCTGCTCTGTGTCAAGTTAGTGCTTGACCCCCGACCCCTAGGCAGAGCAGATCTAGACGATCTAATCTAGATAGACCCCTCTGCATGTGGATTAACCCACCTACTGAAGACCCTCACTTCCACTTCCTGGCTGGCCTTGTTGAGACACAGAGACAGCTATACTGTACATGGAAAGACTGGACTTGTGTTTCACACAGCAATATTTATTTCTCTCACCGAACTCATGTGCACCCTTTCCAGAGAGAACCCAAAAGGGTTCTTCGGAGGACAAGCTCATTTAGGTTCCATGTAACACTCTCTCTGGAAAGGGTGCACATGAGTTTGGTGAGAGAATTAAATATTGCTGTGTGAAACACAAGTCTAGTCAAACAATATGTATCAACTCGTAAGAGTGTATCATGTGTTTTAGTATTGTCTCCTATAAGCCTGATTGGTTCTAAAGGGAATATACCGGTGGAGATATGGTAACGCATAAGTAGTATACCTGCCAAGTGTGTTGCTTTACCTCATGCCACAAACTTAATTTAACCTCAGATAGTCAGTCCAGCTTTAACGACCCATGACCAAAGCTTGGCATGATTTAATACACTTACCTGTTGGATTAAATGAGTGAGTAGATTGACTACAACTGCGGGATTCTGATAAAAAAATTCAAAACCAAGAAACAAAACACTGTGTCTAATGAGGGTATTATCAACAAAATATAAAAATGACAACGCTGTGTAAAGAGATCATACTTGAGTCAATATTTGTTTCTTTTCCTTGTTGCGTCTTGTATTTTTCTGGGAACAAAATCAGTATACACTGAGCGAGCCAGCTTATCCACCCTGGGTGTTCTCCGGCCTCTTGTCCACACGAAAGGTAGAGAATGTAGCCTGTTGTTTATTGGTTTATGGAAGAGGATAGACTTGCATTAAACAGTTAGAGAGAGAGGCAGGCCTGGGAATGGCCGGTGCAGACGCTCTTGAGAGGCCAGGACGCACATTTTATCACAATAATAAATCTAAATGCTTTGGCTGAAAAAACAGAGGCCGTAAAAATGATTCAAATGACAGTCACAGAGACGTGAATGCCTTGGTAGGATGGCTGTTATCAATCATGGCCTGCACTCAGAGCCTTAACATTACCAATAAGCTTCATCCTAATTGATACAGCACCACTCACGTAAATCAATGATGGCATGCTATTGCATTTCAAAAACTCTGATGTATTCCTACAGCATGGAGTTGCAAGTTGAGTTTTCTCTGTCGCTCAGGACTTTTTCCTGCACAAACTACAGTACACAATGATGACCCAGCCCTACACTGGCTTACTGGGAGTGCTGTAGTGGGCCAGGAGACCCTTCGGAGGGCCCTTCACCTCCCCCCTCCCCCCCTTCTCCACCCTGACCAGCCGAGTACAGTGAGGGGTTAAGCAACCTGGCGAGATTCGATGATCCCAATGGGGCCTCGCTTTTCAAAGTTAACTTTAACAGAGCAGGCGACCAGGTGTCAAGTTAACTCACCCTGACGGAGAATTAACAGTCGTGAAGGTGACACTTCCAATTTCTAAACCGCAAGGTCTGTAAGTCCTGAAGGACGGTCCACTCTGTAATGTTAACACAAAGTTTACCAATCGTACTGTAGTATTTCCATTTTATCAGTATACATTTAGGAAAATGGTATGGTTTCATAACCATGGTTTGATAAATGCTTTAATTGTGGATAATCAAAACTGAATATCAGAAGATTAACAATTGCAACAAGTACATGAATGGCTCTAGATTTAATAGCAATTAAGATTGGAAAATAAGCATTTTACAAAATCGTTTTAACATCATCTTCCCTGAATTTGACATGGTGGAACCAAAATTCTGACAGTAGCCGTTTGTTTGGCTGTGTACGTGCTGTTACAGAGTAGTCCAAATCATGACGGGGAAGTCTGGGTGGGCAAAGTAGGATGATTAATTGCATTGTCACAGCAGATAGTGGCTGCATAGAGGAGAGGGGAAATAATAGCTCTGCAGGAGAACTGAGGTACAACAATGGCAATGGCATTGGTGGTGTGTGTGTGTGTGTGTGTGTGTGTGTGTGTGTGTGTGTGTGTGTGTGTGTGTGTGTGTGTGTGTGTGTGTGTGTGTGAGTGTGTTTGGGTGTGCGTGTGCGTGTGTGTGTGCATGCATATGTATAAGTGTGCATGTTTGTGTGTGTGTGTGTGTGTGTGTGTGTGTGTGTGTGTGTGTGTGTGTGTGTGTGTGTGTGTGCGCGCGTTTGTGTGCACGCGTTTGTGTGTGCGTGTGTGTGTGCATGCATATGCGTGTGTGTGTGTGTGTGTGTGTGTGTGTGTGTGTGTGTGTGTGTGTAGCAGAGGGAAAGCCGAAAAACTGTAGAAGAGAAGAGTGGTGAAATAGAGCAGAAGAATACGGGGCTGACATAAAGGAATCCAGGATAATTCTGCCTCAAGATGAGTGAGGGCTGTAAAACAGCACACTGGAGTACCCAGAGGTCGTTCCCATGGCAACCTTTGCCCAGGGAGATCACTGACCCTACCGCTTGCCAATACAAACGGAGCACAGATTGTAGGTCACATATGGCACCAACGATCCAATCAGGCCTAATCTGGCTTGACTTGTTGGGTCAGAAATTAAACTGCAAAGCTTCCACTCTGGTGTATCTCACCGGTAACAAGGCTCAAGTCTATGATAATGTGCGTGTTTATCATATGAATGTGCATGTCAACAAATGTATGCCAATATACCCCCCACAGGGAGAAAAACACAAAGTAACAGACATGACTGTCGCGCCATATGGCCATTTTGTTTTGACCCCAGGTCAGGAGTAAATGGTTAACAGGCCAACAGACATTAATACAAAAACACACATTTGACAAATCAATTGATCATGTTTATTATGAATAAATCAAACTTTCTAGCAGGAACATTTGTTCCTTGATGATTAGACTGAGCCTTTTGTAACATTAATGCTTTATGATACATTGATTGTAGAAACATTAGTAATGGTAATGAGCTTTAGTAATGATTGCTAGTTGTATAAGCCATCTCTCCTACACTAATCAAGAGGTGCAGGTGAATGGTAGGTCTTCTATGGCAAGCAGGAGCAGACAATAACCGATGGAGAGCCTTCCTTATTACTTTTTATTACACTGAAATATAACTAGAGTGCCTCACGACAATTATCTATAAACTGTAATAGTCCAATTAAGTTGACTGACTATGTAATTCACTGTCATCACAGTAACTCTATGAAATACATTAAAAGATTTATTTTACAAGTTACACTCAATTACAAACAACCTCAATCTTTTTTTTTATTTGTCTCGTTAGAGGATTCTGTCTCAGTACTGTTAGGTACCACTGATGCCCGGAGCAGGGGAGGCTGGTGGAGGCACATACCACTGATACCAGTCCTCATTTTGTTCCATGCATTACAACGAGCCCATCCTCCAATTTCTACCTCCACCAACCTCTACCGGTCCAGAGACACCAGGGTTAGAGACTAAAGCCTAGCCACTCTATTCAGAATGAGTGATTTACATTAAGAGCAGGGCAGGCAGCAGGAAAACAGATACGATTTGAATGATTTATATGTCATGTTTCTGGAACAGAATAGTCCTGCAGATAGCCAACCTCTGAGGGGCCTGGATTTTATATGAAGTGTGCAAAGAGGTTCCTTATTCCCTCACATGGCAGAGTAGGGACTCACTGACTGACTGACTGACTGACTGAACACAAGCAACTATTCTCTATGGTTCACAGGGCTGTTAAATCTCATTTTAAGGTCAAGTCAGCTTCATGGTCGGTGTCACCTAAGGTCTTAATTCTCAGCTATGCATGATTAGAACTGAGATCTGTATGCAGAAAGAGCATTAATTCGTTTCAGCCACAGGGTCACGTACCACTGGGGCGAAACACATGGTCACATGCACGCATGGAACACACAGATGCTCCATTCAGTCCCATACAGTAACCTCAGCGGAGGCTGGTGGAGATAGAAATCGGAGGACGGGCTGGTTGTAATGCATGGAATGGAATGAGGAATGGTATCAAATACGCACGTTTGATTCCACCATTCCTCATTCCATTTCATCCATTAGAATGAGTCCATCCTCCGATTTCTATCTCCACCAGCCTCAACTGTGTATACTGCATGTACAATATAGCATATATATATATATATATATATATATATATATATATATACCTCAAGACATAAAAGTGCATAAAAGGCATCTAATCCTGATGGTATCACAAAACCAAGAGGAAATGGATCTCTCGGAACCATTAATAATAAATAATAATAACTAATGATAAATTAAAGTACAGAGTATTAGTTCAGGGGGACAGGCAATGTTCAGCAACTAATGCTTTGGTGGAAAATGATTTTTTCAAATTTCCATGCAATTAAATCTGTATTTGCCAGATATTTGTCTGCTGTCCAGAACTAAACAAATTGGCACTCCAGTAGGGGAGCTTTGGTGAAATAAAAAAAAAGGTTCTAAAACTCTCTCTCTCTCTCCTCTCTCTTTCTTTCTCTCTCCGTCTCTCCGTCTCTCTGCTCGTTCCATCTCGGCCGCGTGGTCAGAGATTTCATGAGTGAGCTGGTAATAATCACGGGTGACTAGATTCTCACCTTCTCCTGAGAGCTCGCAGAGAATAAGAAATATAACACAGTGAGTGAAGGCTGGAATGGAGAAAACCTTTTAAAAGCCACATGTGAATGTCTTCTGGCAGAAGAGAAGGCTGGAGTCAGAAGTCACTCCACCACCACCCCACCCCACCCCACCCCAAACACACCCAACTACTCTCCCCGGTCCCCCTCAAGAATATATTACTACGGTTAGAGGAGAAGAGGACATTGAACAAAACTGAAATCTATCCAGCAGATATTCAATAATTAGATTAAAATTTGGAGCAGTTTAGGGTCACTCAACTGCCAGGACTAATCAGATTTATACATTTAAATGGTTATTACATTTTTCTGAAATAGATGTGACACCTGCCTTATGCAGCGGGATAAAAAAAAATATAACCCTATCTTTATATTTCTAATTTATACATTTGGCCATGCAAACTTGATTAATTGTTTAACAGATTTCATTTTCAGAAAAGTGACACAAAAAATTAAAAAACAAAGTAATAAAGGGTGTCAAGTGTATGCTTAGATGGAGGGAGAAACATCAAAAGTATGTGAAATATTATGCTACATTTCAGTCTGATTATTAAATACATTAACATTAATGAATTTGGTGTCCCTTGGCGAGATCTTAGTTTAAGTCTTTGGTGTTTTGGTTATGAAAAGGTGAGACAGTTGTATGCTATTTATATGCTATGCTATTTATATTTACATATTTATCAAAATAATAATAATAATTTATATATATATATATTTTTTTAAAAGTGAAGCGGCGCATTTGCACAATTAATCAAGTTTGTATAGACAGTATTCTACAAATAGATAGTAGATAGTGATCATTGCACCAGGCTATTAAGTAAAACATTGTGTACTGTTTTTAATATTTTACCTGTTCATACAGTACTTAATAATAATAATGAAATATATGTCTCTCTAATGGCAGTGCTCTGAATAAACCCGGGGTGAAAGAAGTCTAAAGGAGCACTTATGACAACCTCTATGTGCTTTCACTCTATGGTGCCTCTGTGAACTGTGAACTGTGTCTTTAAAAAGTCTTCAAGGTTCACTGAACATGATGGAACTTTCTGGTACAGTCAAGTGCACGCAGCGTGAATGATCAGAGTTGTTGTTTTTTCTGTTTTTTTTCTGGGGGTTTTTCTATTTTTTGACAGAATCATGCGATGGTTAACCTCTCAGACTCCCTGTTTTAGAAAGGCATCCCTGCAGAAGGGTGTTGAGGAAGGAGGAGAGGTACAACTAAGTTGGGGTAAAAGGGTGGCAAGAGTGGGACGTTGAGGCTAATGTGAGCTGAAAGGCCCTGTAATGCCAAGGCTCTAAATTGGAGAAATTGACCTTGCGCGGTGAGGTGACACAAGCCTGTTCTGTGAGAGGTTTCAGGGGCTAAGTGGAGAGGCTTCTGAGTAAGCTGCAGCGGAGCCTGGAGGCCAAGCAAATATTTTCTGAGTAATTTAATATCTGGAACATGAGAAAGAGCACTGGTCCACTCAGGATACTGTCCCGGAAACAGACAGCGATCCGGGAGGGAGGGGGGATGGGGTGTGAGGGCAAGGCTTGGTTTATACAACACTCGCCCCCCCCCCCCCCCCCATCCTCCGTTCTCCGTCCTCCTCTGGTTCAGTACCCAATCTGTCCATCCATGATGCTCCCTGAACTGAAACAGTGTGTCAGCTCTCTCTCTGCAGGCCCGGGGCACACCAGGCAACTATCTACCTATGTCAGAGAAACTCCTTTTATGTTGCGACATCATGTGAACATGATGATGACATTAAGAATGCCATGATGATGACGTTAAGAATGCCATTGCTATATCACAGTTGTATCACTACTCTCAGAGGAAGCTAGCTAGCCCTGACTTAGCTAGCTAGCTTCCTGTTGGATAGAGTACAACGGTAATACATTTTGAATGAAGACAGCCCATGATTTTGAGTATACATTACATAATAATAACAATATCAATAATAATAATAATAATAATAATAAATTCCATTTAGCTGACGCTTTTATCCAAAGCGACTTACATTGCAGTGAGTGCATACATTTTTCAGTATATATGGTCCCAGCGGGAATCAAACCCACAACCTAAGCGTTGTTAGCGCAATGCTCTACCCACTGAGCCACAGAGGACCACAATTATATTATTATATCATATTAATATAATATAATAATATTACATATTATTATTAGTATTATTAGTAGTATTATTAGTAGTATTATTATTAGCAGTATTATTAGTAGTATTGTTATTATTATTATTATTATAATATTAATAATCTTGCTACAGTACTTAAATGAAAATACTTACATTTAAATGATCAACTTCAGCTTAAGTTGCCCCTATACTTGTGTAGTTACGCTGTAATTATGAAAACAACAACGCATTAACATGTTGTTCCATACTAATAAGGTAATTGCGTGGTAATGTAATTTGAGAGGATTGCTTACTCAGAAGAGAGCAATGGTTGTTATTCCACTTGTGTAATAATACAAACCGCTCAACTCCTTTACTAAGGATATATGCAATTACTAAGAAAATGTGCAAAGGAACAGCATGTTTTAAATCAATGTTGGTACTAGATTAATGACAGAGTTTTACTACACATGTATAGGTGGGAAGCCTTCTGTAAATTGTGAGCTGACTGATAATGCAGGGGGGACGGATTAATTACCTCTGAGAGTGGCACTTAACAAGCTGGGCTCATTGTCCCCATGGCTAATGGGCCATTGCTATGTCTGTAGGGTTGAAGAGAGTCAAACCACACTGATTAAAGTCAAGGGTTCTCAGACCTGGAGCAGCATCTGTTACAGGTAATACACGCACACGCACACACACACACACACACATACACACACACACACACACACACACACACACACACACGTGTGCACGAATACATAATTGCACAGTCACAAACACAGTCACACACACACACACACACACACACACACACACACACACACACACACACACACACACACACGCATACACACACACAAGATCATCTGCCCCAGGGACAGTGTATATTCCAGGGCATGCTGATGCCTTATAAGGGATGGTACAGTTTCTAAGCAAACAAAAACGGTTATTCAGCTTCTGTAAAAATATATGACACTGTAATAAAGGGGTATAAAAGGTAGATACGTTTATACGGTTGAGCCTCTCTGAAGAGAGGAAAAGCAGAATCTGCACTGTGGTTGTTCGGCACTGTGGTTATTTTAGGCTGAAGCCCCCTCACATAAATTTGTCGGATATCGAATACGGGCAAAATGTAAGGGAAAGTCAAACTACAGTAACTACGAAACAAACAAAAAAACCTCAAGGGACTCCAGTGACATCATCACACCAGTGGGGACTTTCTATATCAAGCCCTCTGATTGGCTGTTAAATACAGCCCTCTGATTGACTGTTAAATACAGCCCTCTGATTTGCTGTAATATCGAGCCCTCTGATTGGCTGTTAAATAACGCATGGAACAGAATAAGGAAAGGTGTCAAACACGTTCCATTCCATTCCATATATTACAATGAGCCCTCATTTCTACCTCCACAAGCCTCCCCTGATATACAGTTCATGTTATTCTATGTTGACGTTACTTGAACATTGTATTGATTGTTTCTGTGCCACAGTCAGTATGACGCCAATCCACTGATTAAAGTCAATGCCTGTCTGTTTAATTGGTTGGAACTCAGTGATGGAAATTGAAAAATGTGACTGATGCATATAGTTACAATACAATCTTACAGTATATGGGATTAAAGGTCATTGCACATCTGTGAATGACCTGTGTGTGCACGCATGGATTTGTATGTGTGTGCGTGTGTGTGAGTGTGTGTGTGTGTGTGTGTGCACGCATGCGTGTGTGTGTGTACTGTACTCTCCCCTACAGTATATGTACTCTCCTGTACAGTATGTGTGCTAATGTATCCATACTGTACAAACAATTCCATTTACATTTTGATGGGTCAAAGGCTTGTCATGACCCCAATGCTCATTTGATCCTTTGAGGACCCTTGGATCGAGGTGACATGGATCGGTTTCATAGAACAAGTCCCAGGTTCCCCAGCATGATTCCGGATTGTCCCAGGGTTGAATACAGTCCTTTTCCTCTTTTTCCTCCTTTTCCTCTTTTTCCTCTTTTTCCTCCTTTTCCTCTTTTTCCTCCTTTTCCTCTTTTTCCATGCCCGACCTGCAAACCGATATTGAATTTTCCGAATTGGTTAAAATAAGGTTTAGGTTAGGGTTAATGAGATGCAGGTCGAGCGTGTCCCCTTCGCGGCCCCTTCCCTCCATGGACAGGTAGTGATGAACCTGTGACTCTTTGGGAATGACGTGGTCTTCTCTCTCCTCACAGGAAGTGAAGCCGCTGACATTAAAATCGATGGCTGTCAACGGGCTGTCATCTGCAGTCCCACCAGGGACCGTGACGACTGGAGATGGAGGGAAGATACACAGACCATGTGACACACACACACACACACACACACACACACACACACACACACACAGAGAGAGACAGAGAGAGAGAGAGAGAGAGAGAGAGAGAGAGAGACAGAGAGAGAGAGAGAGAGAGAAGGAGAGAGAGAGAGAGAGAAGGAGAGTTAGTGGGGATGGAGGAGGTGAAGAGAGAGTGAAAGAATTCCGAGATCCTCTCACACTTCATTTCAAACCACTTTTCGTCTATGTACTACATGTACAGTATGCATATTTTCTGATGATATGGACTGTGCTATTGCTGACTGCAAGTATTTAGAGATATTACTGAAAAGCTCATTTATCATTCGATCCCATTCTGAGTAGTTACTGTCTCTCACTCTGCACCTTAAGTAATGCAATACAGTAATCTACAGTTTAATTAAATAGCAGAAATATGATATCCAAGCAAGAGCATGAATATACAGTAATGTATTCAAATGATAAGTGCCAGAAACAGATTGTTCAATTGGAAATAAAATATTGACTTTGAATAAACAATACACTCAATGACTGGTGCTTGTGTTAAATCGTCAAATTCTAATGCTCACTATTGTTCTGAGCATCTGTTAAAAATTGCTGTTTTGTTCTTGGAAACAATTACAATTGGATTAAATGTTCAGATTGAATAACTGGTTAATTTTTGGTTAATTGTTTCCTCACCACGAGTTATGCCTCTGGAGATGCGTTTGAGGCACAGCATAATAGCAAATCCCCATATTTGGGGAAAGACAGCTTCTCAATGACCCATATTAATTTCTGTAATAAATTACTTTTCATAAACGTGCCCACAAGAGAGAGAACGTGTTAGTGTAAAAGCTGGGTTACATTTGCATGACAAAAAAAGGTACCCAGGCCATTTGACTTAATTTAAACATTTGCCTTGAAAACGGTTTCATAATAGTCCACAATCTTCTATAATTCTGTTTTGCTGATTTTCCACACAAATGGCCTCTGTTTTTCCAGATAGCTGGATCCGTATTGTGGAGGCATGACTAATGCTGGGATTAACATTATAGAGGCATTTTGTTGTTATTTTCTGCAGGGTCTAAAAAGTCTATTTAATCCATTCTAAACAGTGCTGACGACATATCCTATCACGTGTGTGTGTGTGTGTGTGTGTGTGTGTGTGTGTGTGTGTGTGTATGTGTGTGTGTGTGTGTGTGTGTGTGTGTGTGTGTGTGTGTGCGTGTGTGTGTGTGGGGGGGGGGTGTCTGCAACTCCCTGCCTGGCTCTGGCCCTGACCCTTGCTATACGCCAGACTGGATGGATCAGGGGTGTGAGATGGAGGTCATCGAGAGTATGAACTCTCGGATATAAGTCAGAGCAGAGAAGCGTCAATCCTCCACTCTCCCTCCCTCCCTCGGGCACTGCTGCCCGTTAAATCAATGTGTCAGAGAGGCTAACCCAACGACCCCACCAGGCCCACTCTGAAAAAAACTCTGGATCAAAAACTATTAGGAGACTCAGACTACTGACCCCAGTCTCACCACACCATCAATAGGCCCGGTCCTAAAGACCTCTTCACCCCCACTACCCCCTCTGTACAAGTTTCTCTCCTGTTAACAAAAAAAATCTACTTTTTTTTGTCTGCCAAAACGTATGAAAAAAGGCCCCTTGTCATCTCTGTTGTCTGTCAACGGATGACTCCCATAGAGAAACCATTGGCTCAGTCTGTAATGAATGGATAGCATAGTTTGGTGTGGCCAGGGCCTGGTAACAGAAAGCATGGTTGACAAAACCTTTGATCATTTTTTCTTCTTCTTTTTGTCTTACTGACATAATCCTTTGAATCCTTTTGAAGAATCACAAAAGTGCACGTTTAGCAAATACAGAATCTGATTTGAAATCCTTGATGGCTGAATTGACATGAAACATAAAGGAGCATTGGGCAACGGAGGGAATGTCCCCTGGTTGCATGTTCTATGAATCCTACGTCAGTCGACCGTACAATTATAGGGATCGAGCAATTAGCGATCCAGCCGCACTCACACACTCACACACACACACACACACACACACACACACACACACACACACACACACACACACTCACACACACACACACACACACACACACTGAGCTTCGTGGGAGAGTTTGAGGGGCCGTGCGTGTCACTGACCTACATAGACCCCAGTGTTGTATCATCTCCTGGAGGGCACGCCATGTCCAGATGCCCCTCTCTATACCTAGCAGTGTAAATAGGTCAGAGGTCAGGGCAGACGAATGAAAAGGAGGCATCAGGACATCAACAACGGGCTGGTAGGAGAACAAAAAGCTGGACTTGTGTTTACTCTACAGATGCAACGGGGAGGTGGGGGCCCTTTTCATGCTGCCTCATTATCCTGCCGTCCGTGGCCATACATTAGACACGACAGGCGACAACCCACTAGGGGGGGGGAGGGGGTTACACTTACACAAGAACACTAAGACAGAATGTTCTAGACTTTCTCTAGTCATTTAACAGATCATCATTGGGACCGAGCTGTACAATTGATCATTAGGGAGTAATGTGTAGGCTAAACCCCAACTGTTAGAGGAGCACTGCGCTGTATAACAGTAGGTGACTGAGAACTCATGAAAACACCATCATCGATGTTTTGTGAGACATTACAATCAAACTTAACTGTACAGTCTGATACTTATATTAAGGATACTTGATAATATATTGGATAATATATTCTGCTTATAAATGAAAATTTACTGTAGAACTTAGATAATTATATTCTGCTCATAAACTATGTCCGGTATGAATTGTGGGGTCCCATACAGTAAACGAGCTTACTAATCAAAAATCGAACTCCACCATGTCAGAATTCTAACCATAAATGTTTACAGTAGGCCTACAGTACACTGCATCCCTTTGAATATTTCCTGGAACGGTATCCATTGAACTGCTATTAAAGCTATCATAACAGTAACTATCAGTCTGTCTGCACCACCATCACGTGAAAGAATGTTCTGGCAGCGGTTCATTTTCCAGTTCCCCTCTCTACTACTCCTGACTTGTTAAGATGCTGGCATGCAGAACAAGGGTACTCTGCCCTCTGTGGAACATCCCTAAATGAGGCTCTGCATTCCGGCTTCCCCCCAAGGATCTGTCTTGATTGCATTTTTACAATTTAAAAAAAAAAGAGATCTGGGATGGAAAATCCTGTGGGGTTCATGCTGGTGACAATGGAGGGTTGAGCACGGCTGTGAAGACTTGGCATGTAAATGCCAAACACTAAAACAGTGGGACGATGGCCAAGAGGTAAACAAGCAACAAGCACTGGCTTAAATTGGGTTTTCCTATCTACAGCGGGGCAGGCCGATGGCAGAACATTGCATGAGTTTTTTTGGGACTAAACACACTGAAATCCACTCATGCCAAAACACTACCCTTTGTCTTCCACTGTTAATCAGCAAGCTGGTTCAAATAGTCATATGCATCGCTCAGCATGGGATCATTCTCTTCATGGGTTTGGGATGTTAAGCCCTTGGTGTTTCAAGAGTGCTAAGTTCAATGGGGTCAAAGACATATGTCATCTGATTGGCTAAAACTGTTTTCCAAGCCATGCATTCATCTCTGACAATAGCTGTATGGCATTCTCCCGTGCTACATGCTCTCATGCTCTGGAGTTCGTTCTTTGTGATGTATTCTAGAGCTCGAACTCCAGAGCAAGGTGACATGTAGCAGAAAGAAAGGGCGAATTAATTATGAACTGTCAAACTGAAAGGCTGTATAGGGATCTTTCTCATTTAAATCACATGCTTATCATAATGCTCATCATCATTGGTTCATCCTACTATCTCACTTTCTTTCAACTACCAAATCCAAACTTTGTTTGTCTTCGTTTAAACTACTTCCACAACCAAAATAAGACATAGTTTCTTCTGGAACTTCTTTTTCTAGTTACATGGCGTATTAACACTGCAGAATGGAGGACATGGAGCATGGAGGACATCTAGTGGCCATTGTTTGAACAAACTCCTTTCCAACTCTGGGGTAAGGCTAGACCTAACCTTAACCAAATGTTAACCAATTAGGAAATTAACATTGGTTTTCCGGTCATGCGTGTCCCCTTAGTTTCCCCAAACATTTGATCAGCTGACTCAATTCTAAGTGAACAAGCACCAAGTGCCAGTAGACAGGGCCCAGCCATGGAAAAACTGGCATTTCTCCCGTCAACATTTTCTCAGTGGATTATGCATGTCTAGACAATACTCTTGCAATTAAGCTTTTGGACCACACTGGATTTTGCCCCAAATCCAATTTTGCGGCCAAAATCCAATATGGCTGCCATAATACCATTCTATTGTGGACCAATAAAGCATCATCTCAACTCTCATTATCCACATTTTTTTTTTTAAATAATTTTGAACAGATTTGAGAAGTAAAAGCCATTTATTTTCCAATCTGTTCCTCTAACATAGGTATTTGGTTTATTCACATACTTTTGTCCACCCTATTTATGTCCATTGCTTTAGTTGTTTATGTGAACTTGAACCACACCGGGTGCCACTCCTGTCAGCTAAGAACAGGAAACTGAGGCTACAATTCGCACAGGCTCACCAAAATTGAACAATAGAAGATTGGAAAAACGTTGCCTGGTCTGATGAGTCTCGATTTCTGCTGCGACATTCAGATGGTAGGGTCAGAATTTGGCGTAAACAACATGAAAGCATGGATCCATCCTGCCATGGTTCAGGCTGGTGGTGGTGGTGTAATGGTGGGGGGATATATTTTTGGCACACTTTGGGCCCCTTAGTACCAACTGAGCATTGTTTAAACTCCACAGCCTACCTGAGTATTGTTGCTGACCATGTCCATCCCTTTATGACCACAGTGTACCCATCTTCTGATGGCTACTTCCAGCAGGATAACGCGCTATGTCACAAAGCTCACATCATCTCAAACTGGTTGCTTGAACATGACAATGAGTTCACTGTATTCCAATGGCCTCCACAGTCACCAGATCTCAATCCAATAGAACACCTTTGGGATGTGGTGGAACGGGAGATTCGCATCATGGATGTGCAGCCGACAAATCTGCAGAAACTGTGTGATGCTACCGTGTCAATATGGACCAAAATCTCTGAGGAATGTTTCCAGAACCTTGTTGAATCTATGCCACAAAGAATTAAGGCAGTTCTGAAGGTATTCTTATGCAAATCAGAGACCCTATAAAAACATAAGATATTAATTCCAAAATTACATGAACTATTATCCTTGCATTAAGATGGACTCAGTTCAACTTATTGAGTGATTTGTTGATGACATTTTTGCATTTTAGCAAATTTTAAGAGTGTCATAGCAAAGGGTCTGAATACTTATGTCCATGAGGTATTTTTCTGTATTTCAATTGTAATAAATTTACTGAAATTGGTAAAAAACTGTTTTCGCTTTGTCATTCAGGGGTATTGTGTGTGGATTGATGGCAAAGTCTTTTAATTTAATCCATTTTAAATTGAGTCTATAATACAACAAAATGTGGAAAAAATGAGGGGGCGTCTGAATACTTTCGGAAGGCACTGTATATGTGTATATAGATTTCCATACTGAAGTAATTGTATAGAGAATGTATTGTCTTTGGGTGAGAGTAACTGTTTTCATTGTCATTCAGAGTAATTTAGAAGGTAAAGTCTTAACTGAATTACGACAATGAACATCCAAAAGGGGATGAACAACAAAATACTGCACCTTCCACAAGGTTTGTTGACATCAATTTATTGTTTTAGAATCACAAGTAAATGCCTGCACATCAGTACTGCACCACAGCCCCACAATATCTAACATCTACAGTAAATACATGTTTCATTATCTCCTCTCTCTTATGGATTCTGTTGATTTACAATACTGAAAGATAGCAAGATAATCTATTCTAGGTCATGAAAATGTGGTTCAAGCAGGCTTATTAATCAAAATGCTCAATTAAAGTACCATTTGTAAAGGTCTTGGACAACACTGTATTTTTTGTCCCTAGCCATGTGTTCACAGGCATAACAGATAGGTTTGATGAACTCTTTTTGGACTGACAGGAGATGTGGCCTGGCCTTGAGGAACCTCCTCCACAGGAAGTAGTGCATGTACGTCTCATTGTCCTTGTCCAAGTGAAGGAGGAAATCACCCAGTGCCTTTGCATCAGGAAAGTCATTTATGTGAATAAATGAATCAGCCGGGATGAACTCCTCATAGTTCTGTCTTGGTGGGCCCAATACGACTGGTACAGTTCCTGCTACAAGTGGTCCATTCACCTTCTCTGTAATGTAATCTCTATGGATTGAATTCTCAAATGAAAGGTAGAATTTACAGCTAGCAATGGTTGAGTAATAGTCCCCGAATTTTAAAGAATTCCTTGTAAAAGCAGTACCAAAGACGTCTACCTTTATATGCTTGGCCAACTCCTGGTAATACCTTTCTCTGACTGCTGTACCAGTTACAGGATTATTGTTACTCACAATCCAACAAACTAATTTATCTTTCTTAGGGAGGACAAACCCATCCATCTCAGTCTTCACAGCTGTCAAGTCATCTCGCACTGTGATGTCAGCATCTCGTCTATAGCTCAAAGTTAGATTGAACAGATTCTCAATACCTAGAACTTTATTTGTATTAGTTGGTGATTCAACATTATACCAGATCCATTTCTGAAAAGGGGGTCGTGGAGACTGGGGTAGGCTTTGTAACGTAACGTGTTTGTGATAGAAAATGACTCCATCTGCTTTGTTGTACAGGGATCTGTCATCAGTCAGCACACAACTGTCAATATTGAACAATGTACTGCAGTCCTTAAAGTCAAATTTCTGACCCAGTGGCCAGAACCACAGCAACACAATTGGCTTATCTGGCTCTTTGGTTGGTAGGCAAACATTTTCCTTTTCCATACACAGCCATGTGGATGGCCATGTGGGCGTGAGGTAAATGATAATTAGTATCACTGAGCACACAACTACAATAGCAGCTTTTAACGATAGAAACATATTTTTGTTGCAGTTTGACATCTTGTTGAAATATTTTGCCTATAAAGAAAGAAGAAAAACAAGGTAATTAGAATTAGGAGAATGTGCAACCTTTGTGTATGAAAACAGCAGTACCCTACATTTAAGACCACAGTTAAAAAAAACAAGTACAAATTCAAATACTATTATTTGTCTCTGAAAGAGGCTTGGGAATCAGTTAAGTTATCAGTCTGACTCACTATAGGAACACTGGGGGGAGCTTAGTGGCATAGCACACTAATGCGCTTACTGCGTAATCGCAAGGTTCCTGGTTCGATTCCGACCCTCGACCTATCTTGCATGTCATTCTTCCTCTCTCTCCCATCCTTCCTGTCAATCTCTACTGTCTCTATCCCAATAAAGCAGAAATGCCCTGAAAACATTTACAAACATTAACAAAAAAGTGGATGTTCAGTAATGGTTCAGCCAGGATACTTACACTGGTTTAATCATTATTTAATGAAAATGAAAATACATTTAAGTTTGGTGTAATAGGATGGCTCTGCTCAGTATAGTTCTCTGCCTGAAGTTTAACAACATAAAATACAAAATACCATATGGCAGGGAGTGACCGAGGGTGGGGGTGTAGTATTACTCTCATAGCCGGTCACATTGTTTACCGTGTTTGCACAGCCATCTTTTAATCCTTGTTACTGAAGATGTGATGGATGTTTTGCACACTTGTGAATCAACTATCCGTCTGACACCTGATGCTTCGACTTAAAGTATCCTGCGTGAATTAATGCAACCTTCATTTATACCAGAAAATAGCTCCACAATGAATGAAAGGGTAACACTTCATAATCAGGACACATTGATAAAGTTGAATTAATTAATTATTTGTGTCAAAATGCATCATCATAAGACTATTCCAGGAAGTAAACATATGCTTGCTATTAGGATATCTATGAGGCTTGTGCACAAAATAATGTTATTGTATGACCAAACTAATTGAGGATTGCCGAGAAATACACTATCAAATATTTTTGGGGCTAAAATACCTTTTTTAAGAACCTTAATTACCTTTACAGTATGATTTTACAAAGACAGATTGGAATGGTAATTTTGTGACGAAAAGTATTTTGTCTTATATAAGGAGTTACTTATTGGTGAATGCTTAATGTACAGAACCTAATCAACAAGTACTTAATCAGCAATACATCTGACAACTGTTTTACTCCTTTATTATTGATTGAACAAATAGTATTATGAGTTGTTTGTAAGTGCCTTTTTTAATTAATACTGCATTAATACATGTTAATTAATGTATCCTTATTGTAAAGTGTTACCAATGAGGGTCACAGATTAAAAGAAGAGGACATTTGTAGGTTCCTCTTTTCTTTTACACTGTCAGCACACAGTTGTAGTGAGAGTCAAAAAGAATCAGCCTCCTTGATAATGCTTTACTTGTGCAAACTAGACTTCTAAGGGGCTGATTGCCTCAAAGAACACAATAAAACATGTATGTTTATGTCTGTGTTGTCTAAGCAGGTCTAGTTTAAAGCCAGTGTATACTGTACTTTGTTAAGGACAATATTATGTTAGTCGTTTGGTGAAGGTTTGTAATGTACTGTATGTGAAAGAAAAGAAAACTGTGCTCACCTTTGAAGAGTACTCCTGTCCGTCTAGTCCACGCACAAGACTGAAGAGCTGAATTGGCTGGCATCCAATGGTGTGTTTCTCCATGAAGAACAATTAAACCTGTCTTCCATAGGTGTAATGTTCCGTAAACAAAGCAATGAAATTTGAACTGAATTGAGTTGTGAGATAGCTTCTGGACATAGAGACACTGAGAGGTCTAGGGATGAAAAAAAATGCTTTTAGAACCCAAATGACTTTGTTAGCAAAAGAAAAGGGTGTTGGGCAGAGAAAGAAAAATAAATACTCCCGGGATTGGACCAGCAGTGGCAGGTATTTTTGTGTTTTATTTTATACAAAAAAAATAATTTAGCACATATTTAGCATGTCCTTACTGTCCATGCTCATGTTGCATTTTTTAAAAGAAACAGGCAAAACCAGTCCTTCTTCATGACTTTATTGCAACTTCAATGAAGGCTCGGTTCAAGACAGACCTTGCTATAGTTATTTTAATAATAATCTTTCAGCTTTGGGCGCGTATCATGCTCTTGTGTGATTAAAGATACAATGCACAATTTCAACAGTGTCCAATAGCAAAATAATGCCTCTCTTTTACAATATAACAACAGAATATGGCTACAAATGCATTCGGTAAGTGTAATAATAGGTATTTGAACACACATTTCACAATTCTGATTAATCTTTTTGTTTTGATAACATATAGACTTTCTATTGCAACATAATAGTTTCTAGTGCACAGTTGTAGTTCTAGGGCACAACAACTTTTATTTTTCTTCTAATACATAAAATACATAAAACTACACATAATCACACAGAACAACCCTCACCGACCCTGTAGAGGAGTGTACAGTGCCCTCAGTAAGTATTAACCTCCCCTGGACTTTTTCCACATTTAGTTGTGTTACAACCTGACACACCTTATCCACACAGTGTGTAATTGATCCTATGCAATTCAGAGACCCTATACAAACACAGATATTCATTCCAAAATCACATGAACTATTGTCCTTGCACTCAGATGGACTCATTAAACTTACTGAGTGACTTGTTGAAGCCATTTTTGCATTTGAGATAATTTTAGGTGTCATAGCAAAGGGGGTGAATACTTATTGACTGAAGACATTTCAGTTTTTCCTTTTTTATTAGTAAAAATGTCTAAAAAGTAATAGTTAGGGTTAGGGTTAGGGTTAGGGTTCACTTTGTCAATAGGGTATTTTGTGTAGATCAGTGACAAAAAAATCTATTCAATCTATTTTAAAGTCAGGTTGTAACACAACAAAATGTGGAAAACATCCACGGTGGTGAATACATACTGTATATTATCTCAGTGCAGGGTCTGGATCACTGTGTATTCCCACACCCAGACCTGCTACTGTGGAGTGAGTATCAGTACAATGTGCAAGCTATTAGTGTTTGTGTTTGTTTGCCAAACATTGTTTTTGCATGTCAACTTGATACATTCACGTCATGTACTCTAGAGGTCATGTTGTGTAGCAGAGGTGGTACCACTTTCCCTGAATGAGTAGCATTGCCTGAGCCCTGAATATCAGGTTTTATTCAACTTTAAAGGGACCCTTTTGTTGTCCACACTACGTACAGGCATGTGAAAAAGGCTTCCAAATGCATTCTTCTGCTGTAGGCTAAAGACTCACCTCTTTAGGCTGCACCTGGGCTCTTCCTCCTCAGACCTCTCCACCACCTAACACCCTGTCGTACCTGAACTTTACCTCAACTTGTTTTCTTCCTTTCTCTAGCACTGTGACTGCGGATGGCACCAGTTCTTATCAAAGGTTTTACTTATGATGACTGATGTATAGTTGATTCACTTACTTACTAAAGACAAATGTCCTAATTGTAAGTAGCTTTGGATAAAAGCGTCTGTTAAATGACTTAAATGTAAATGTAAATATTCTGTAGAATATTTAGACAACAAAGACCACTTAGAACTTCCTGTTGAGTCGTGGTGATCATCGTGAAATGTTCCTTGAAAAGTGCCAATGTTACAGTATGTATTCATGAACCATGTGTAATATAGGTAGAGTCTGGTGACTCTAAATTCATCTGACTGGATTTTGTGTGGTGCTACTGTGTACTTCCATTTATGGTCTGGCGAAAAAAAATGAACATCTTTCTCAATTGTTTTCCTTTTGCTGTTCTCGAAATGTAAAACTGGAAAAAGCAGGCACCCAGTGAAGCCCATGTAAGCAATACTTTCTTACCCTATAGGCAAAGTTTATCTAAGAAACCATGTTGAAATATCTGCTGTCTTATTTCTGTCTCGTGCAGATTGGCACTGAGTTACTGTGCATCTGAGGCTGCAGTGTAGTTTTCATCCAGTAGAGGGTAGTATATCCCAACCAGATGACACTTTGGACATACTACTTCTGCACCCTCTGGTGGTAATATTGTGCACTGCACATAGTGACCATTTCATGGCAAGCTATTATTCCATAGCTTTTATTCATTTATTACTGTAGCACATTCACCACGTTTGCAGACATGGTAACACTTTACATTGAGGTTAATTTCATAAAGGCTTTATTAAGATGTTATAAGTCATCAGTGTATTGATAGTTTATGAACAATAACTACATTATTGTTATAGAGGTAGTGTGGAAGTCAATTAGTCAATTCATCTGAGTGGTTTCAGCAGAAAGAGACTATTATATATGACCTTACTAGAAAAAAAAACGTTTAACATAAACAAAATCAAATTACAATAGTAACAACTCCCCTTTTTTGAAGAATACGACATATCTGAAATATTTCAGTTAGGCCACTATTTTATTTTTACAATTGGTATTATCTCCAAAACACAAAACATTGCCTGGTCATAACATATTGTTGTATTGTTCATGCTTTCAACTTTCCTGAATGAGAATCAAATCAGGATGACTGTGGTTCGTATACAATGATTCAGGTCACTCTGTCTGTAAGAAAAAACTCAATTTTATAGCTTCAAGCTATGTTAAAGAAATGTATTTTACTCTCAAGAAATGCAATTCCTTTGCTACATGAATGGCTATTTGCATGTGGAAATGTTGCACAATGCATTTTGCATTGCAATACAAGTCACCTTATTAGAGCTCACAGGTTTACAACACCAACATGAAATACTATTAAAACAACAACACCATCATATTCTGTCTGAGATTAACATATTTCCAAATGAAAAAATTGTATAGCTCTTCCATAGGGAGTCCAACTGTGACTGTGTGCTTGGTACTGATCTAACAACGATTGCTTAAGTGAGATACTAATTTCACTGAAACACTTACATAAAGTACTCTATGAAATGTAATCTATTCATACTATGATATATGTTATTCAGACATTGATCACCTTCATAATCATCTATCTATATGGTGCATTTCATGTATTACTCTCATAATAACTGTTCCAGAATACAGAGTCAGAGAGTGGGTTTTCACTAATAGCAGGCAATGAAATTGCTTTTTTTTGTTATTATGGTTTCGTTTGTCTCCACAAGAGGATTAAATCAGTAGGAATTAAAATGAGGATACATTAAATGTATATTTTCATTCAGGTAAATTAATTAAATTGAATAGGTCAGCCAGAGATCAGATATCTATGCCATATAATCATTGTAATGATGTATTTATACAGTGGATAGGAGGTTGATAGGTGAAAACTGACAACCAAAACATTTCTCCCAAAACACGTGTCTCTCAATACCCCAAGGATTCCTCACAGTGACGTAGCCTTGAAACAAATAGTCATGTTATTATATTGTTTCCATGTGAGACAAGATTGTGTTTGAAGAACATGTTTTGCCATTCATGTTTTTGTCTATGTATTGTCCCTGTCCCCTGTAGAGTTTGCTTAGATACAGTGCATTCGGAAAGTATTCAGGCCCTTCACTTTTTCCACATTTTGTTATGTTACAGCCTTATTCTAATTATTCTTTAATCCATTTTAGAATACGGTTGTAACATAACAAAATGTGGAAAAAGTGTAGGGGTCTAAATACTTTCCGAATGCACTGTATGTTGTAAATCCAGACATCATTCCTTTTCTATGTCAAAAACATTCCCTTTCGATGTCACAAACATGTCATTTAATTTGTATCAATGAGTAACTCAGATGATTAATGCATATACTATATATCACTTCAGTAACACCAAGCAAACAGGTCTTCTGGCCTTGATCTTTGTTCAAATCCTCTCATTTGATCACTTCCTGCATTATGACAGTAATACCATATCTCTTGCCCACAAATCTCATCTTACAGCAATCATTTAATATATCTCTCTCACACATCACCAGTGGTCTTGGAGATCAGAGAGCCACAGCAGGCATGCACTGTAACTGTGGATTAGTCCCCGCCAGACGATGCCACTTCATCAGACTATGACCAGGCTTCAGGCCACGTGTGATATCGCAAAGACTGAGGCCTGTGTATAGACACTCCCATAGTTATAAATGTCCTCAGTGATTTGATTTGATTGGATTTGATTTGATATGATTTGGGATAAAAAATAAACTTACATCAAAGACGCATCTGATAGCAGAGGATAGCACATTACTGAACAAACGTATTTCCAATGTTGGCCTTGATGGTGAAACAAAAGAAACATCCAATGACGTATAGCAACAGACAAGATAGAGATACAACAATGAAATGATAATCAGATAGTGGCTTGAGAGTTCTCCATATATATCAGTGTGACCTCATTATTTCCAAGAGATGTTGTCCGTTAGTCTAAGGTTGTCATGGAAAAAGGTTCTGATGTCAGTTCATTTCTCAGCCCTTGTCATGTTTCTCCTGATGTGTTATCTATCTGCCATCTGAGTGTATGGCCACTTATTAACATGCATTTGACATGCACAACAGATGTCTTTTTTTTTCTTATCCAACAGGAAATCATGGCAACAGTGATGAATAGACCAGACCTTGCATATAACCAACATGTGAAATGTAATCTGTAGGGTGAGTTCTGGTTTCTGTGTGATTGCCCCAGCTGGGTGTGAGCTTCGCGTATGTTGTTGTGTGTAACACAACGCCAATCCACGTAAGCCTCAACATTTCGTAAACACCAAGGAGAAGTACACTGGCAATTCAGGGGTCTGTTGATTGTGACAAAAGGCTGTTTGTGTGTCCTTACTTTATGGTCAACACATGAAATGTCACCTGTTTCCAGGATTCGAATTACAAGGGGGGGGGGGGGGGGGCTAAGCCCCACCATAACAAATCACGGCACCCCCATAACAATCTATATTTTAATATGGGCACCCCAAAAATGTTGAGATTATCTACGTTGAGCCCCCTGAGGAGTTGATGTGTAATAGAATCCTGCCTGTGAGCTATCAAAACCTGCACACAGCAGGACTCACTAGACCCTGTTACTATAGAAGCTTTAGTGGAACCTGTCACTCCAGGTCCCAGCAATGTGACATGAGTTCCACCCGGAGTGGCCCTTTATTCAACGCACCTGTCAGTGACCAAACAGACACTTACACACACACACACACACGCGCACGCACACGCTCACGCACGCGCTCACGCTCACGCACACGCACACGCACACGCACACGCACACGCTCACGCACACGCACACACACACACACCACACACACACACACACACACACACACAAACACTTTCTCCTACTGCAGGGGCTCCCATTTTCTGGCCCTGGCAGATGTTGCGGGCGGCTGTGATAGTTAATCCAGGATCCTGGGTTTGATACAAGTTGGATTTAACCACGGCCATGATATCAACATCTGTCAGGACTCTGCAGTGAGCCTCCCAACACGGACACAGCAACAGCGGAATACTGTACATTTCCATCCAGCAAAAGAGAGGAAAAGTGCTACGCACAATCAGGCCTTGGTAAGTTTAAGGGACATGGATGGGTTTAAAGTGTTGAGGCTTAGCATAGCTACTTTACTTTATACAAAGTCATCATGTCTTTGACAACGTTTGCTGAAAAAGTGCTTTGTGTGTGGGATGATTTACAAATACAGAATATAACGTGGTCATTGGCTGCAGAGTACTTAGGGGTTACTGCAATGACAATATCTAAGCAATACGCATGAAGTTATGTTTGAAATACATGATATTCTGTAGACTTTCTCTATCATTGGACAAGTGTGCTTTCATTCTCACTAAACTAAACAGGAAGGACAACACTGTACTGTACACAGCCAACTTGTGGAACAAGTCAAATGGTGGATCTGTTATTGATGGATAATAATCAAAGAAAATTCATCATTCAAACAAAGGTAACAGTTCTGATACTCTCTGAAGACACTGGCTGCATGGAAATGAAAAAGCGTTGCGAGGAGAGGTGACTAAAAGCAAGAACACTTTTGGATAAAAAAACGAACCAAAAAGTGTTATTCTCATGTTACAGTGTCACCAGTATGGTAACAACAATAACACGCCATATATTCAGCATTCTTGTTATTCTCTAGTGAACTGTTTGCAAAATGAACACCTTGGCAAGTGTCCAACTTTTAAAGCCTTGCACTGTATGGTGGATGTTCAGAGATTATTTGCAGAGGAAATGCTCTGCACAAGCAAAGTAATTACATACCTGCTCTATGATCACATAAAGCACGCAGGCCTATTGTGTGTCAACAGAGAGAAATGATTCTTGAATATTCTAATTTAATCAGGTATAGGAGATCTTACAGAAGTGGCTATGTCTACAGTCAGTGAATCTGTTAATAGGCCAGGGATAAAGCATGAGTTTGTTGTTTGTGGCGTGAGAGTTGAAGGCGGTAAGACTGTTTGGTGGCATGCTCATCCAACGACAACCAATTTGCTTCAGAAAACAAAAATCTTCCCCTGTAAACCCTGGGTCACATGGCTCTTGCATGTGATTCACAATAGCATCATGTTTCTGCAAGATCATGCTGCACATGTCACAACATCTGACTTCCTTCTAGGAGCAAGCCTGTCATGGAGCTGGTTATATTCTCCTCTCAATACAAAGCATGATTTGTGAATTCTACCAGTTAATTGAATAAGACGCCGACATTGTATGTATGTATGCATGCATGTATGTATGCATGTATGTCTTTCGACCTTAACTCGATCAATGTGTCTGGTGAACTAAGTCACACTATGATTTGAATTAATTAGCTGCTACTCAACATGATATAAGTGAACTTGCAATCCTGTCTGCATGATGATTGCATAGTTATTATTCAACTAATGTACTGCATATCTAATAAGATCTGCAAGAACATATTATTCCTTTGGATATGTGCTGAGAGACAGAAGCAGCAATGAGTACATCAGGGGGGTAAGTGATTTTGCTCATCACCTAAATGGTGCTGACTATAAATCCCCGCAGAGGAGAATATTTCCAGCCAGGAGTCCATGTGTGATTAAATCAAATGTGGGCCTATGACTGGTCAGAAAATAAGCTTCCACCGTTTAATGCAAGTTTAATGACATGTTCAGTTTACCGTTTAATGACATGTTCTCATGTTGTCAGAAAGATGTTCGATTGCTTGGACACTTCAATTAAATTATATTCAAAAACTGTATTTGTCCCCTTTAGGGAAATTCCTATTAGGACTACAATGGCACTTCAGACACACACAGTAGGACAGACAGGTGCAGAGACAATACATACTGTAGACAGGAACATGAGAGACAATGACTTAAGACTTTAGTGCTATGCAATAAATATGATAATGAGTATAAAACGTGTAAAAAAACAGGGAGGATTAGCTCAACAAGTCCACAGTAGTCCTTTTGGCTATCTTTGTTGAACAGGCAGATTGCCTCAGGCACTGATGAGGCTCTGCGCCTTTTGGCGGAGTATGTACGTCAGTCGGCAGCGCCCTAGAGGGAGCACTGCAAATTACTCCCTTTTGAAATGTGTGAGTTTTGATTGTCTGACATGAGTACAACTATGCAATTGTCCCTATTTTTTTTGTTTTCATCCTTAATAGATCAACCTGTTCTACAAGGAACTTTAAAGGAGATGTGTGTAAGTCTGTTGGAAAACTGCCACCTATGGCCACCGAGGAAAATTTAGTTAGAAGTTCCAAACAACAACATCCTCCCTAAAAATAAAACCCCCCCGAAATGGACTTGCAGTGTCGGACATTAGCTGTTCTGCATGCGAGCATGATTTGAAGAGGCAGCCACCAGAGACAGAAAGGCCAAAATCGGTGAGTCCACTCCCCTAGAACACCCCTGGCCCCTAGACACTTAATTTTAGAAAGCACTTTTCGGGACCAAAACAGCGTTTATAATAAAAAAATATATTTCAAGGGATCTCAATCTCTGATTGCTACCGATCAAACATAATCATTACAACCATAAGAATGCAAGAAAATGTTATTTAATGCACCTTTAAATGAATCTGTGCGATGTGAATGTGTTTTGGGAGAGCTTAATTCCTCCTGCAAATATTGGTATGGAGAAAATCGCCCTGAAGAGACCAAGCTGCATCCCAAGCATGCCCTTTGTTAACTCTGCTTCTGAAATGTTTAATCAACTCACTAATTAACTAATCAAAATACATTAGAGGAAATGTGGGGGAAGGAGGGGGATTGGATGACCTGAGGGGATCTATGAATGTGGATAACATTGATGTTGTTGTTTTTTCTTGTCATTGGTGGAACCTGAGAAAGAGGTTGTTAGATGCTGAAACACCAAACAAAATCTGTTTGTAAAGCTTGGCAGCAACTGACAAAATGTTCCTTTCTCAGCTTTAGTCATAATCTTCTGGTGCCAGTCAGAGCACGTTTCCACTTCCAACAGTTCCAAAGACAGACTCTGTGCTGTTGTGTTTACTTAGATATGGACTGACAGTCTGCATTCTGAGTTTGTGAAGTGCTTATCGGTTTGTTTTGATAGTTTAAGACATTTTGTATGCAGTGTGTGATCCTTCACAACACTCAAAATGCTGTTAAACTAGACACATACTGTAGCCCAACTTAAAAAACTCTTGATATTAGTTTCCATTTTATTTTACATTTTAGAGTGTGCACTTTGAGCAATGGGGAAGACGGGGAGCAAAGTCCTGAGAGAGACATCGATGGACGGGGTACAGGCACAGGTAAACACACATACACACTTACAGTACACGCACACACGTTTACACACACACGCGCGCACACACACACACACACACACACACACTGCCTTGTATTGGTGAGGAACTGCTCGTTCTTCACGGAGGTCGTAAGTGCGTGTGTGTGTGTGTGTCAGCCTGCCTTAGTCCTTAGTCCTTATCACTCCTGTTCACCACAACTCCTGACTCCATCCAAATGGGACCAGCCAGCTGTTGTGTTACATCGCTACATACAGTATCAGAGCTGGTTATGCAACCAGGATCAAATCCAGCTTACTTTCACACATTATCTCCCTCCACAGGATCATTAGTTCTCTGTCTATCAGAATAGACCACGGCATTCCCCATGGGCTAGCTCACCATGCAGTGATTTAGCTGAACCAAGGGTTGACTGATTCAACACCAACAGGATGACACTCAGGAAGAAGAAGCCTATATCCCCAAGGGGACTAGAGCTATTATTAGTATGACAGGAGATCTAACCATATCCCTCATTTCTTATTGATTCCTCTCTCTCTGAAGAGTCATCTTCATGCAATCAAATGAAATTAAACGAAAATCGAATTATCTCTCAAAGAGGCATTATTAGTTTGAAAACATTAATCAGATGTTTCAATCTGGGACAAAGACAATTTCCAAAACAAAATCAACCAATGGTCTTATCAATTCTGATACAAACACAAGTTCTATTCATTTATCAGCTCAGGGAGGGTGTCCTTAGTTTATATACGTATAGAGGGGGTTACCTCTCCCTGTAGCCAAGACTGACACTAATCCAAATGACAACCCACACGCCTCTCTCTCCTCAGCCACACTATTGGCCTACTAACACATGACACCTGACCCACAGGAAGCTATCACCATATATGATGGATCACCAATGAATCAATAAACACCAGACAAAATGGAAAAGGAATGCAATTAATGTCTAATATAGTTCATGTACCCGGCGACTGTTACTATGTGGGACAGAGAGAGGAATGGTGTTCTATCTCTGTCACAGTCATCTGTCAGCATGTTAGTCCACTGGAGCGTTCTAACTGGGTGTGCTCATGTGGATTTAGTTGTCAACTCATGTTCTCACCAAGGTGCCCCAGCAGGACCCCCCCTCTTGCTGTGTAGGCTGTGTTAGTCTGGGTAGTGGACGCCATGTTTCTTTCCAGCAGAGACAACTTGGTAGGTGGCAACGAGACTGAAGTGAATTGATTCGCGGGGATTAGAGATTAAGATCCCCTCCCGCTCAACTGGGCTTTAGTGGCGTAAATCTCGAGGATTATGATGTCAGAGGCCCGTGGTTGCTGGAGAGGAAATTGAATTGTCAGAGGAGAGCGCTGATGGCAAGGATTAGATTATGGCATGACCATTGAGAAGATAGGGATGGAGACACCATCTTGGAGCCATGTCCATATCTCCCTATTTGGTTAACCTACTATGGAGCAGCATCAACCACTAAGGGAATCTGGGAGTTGGTCGTGCAAGATGCTGAGTGGATTATTCAGATGGTGATTCAGAGAGAGAGAGATTGTTGATTCAGTTGTGTTCCACTTTCTCTCTGACCCTGCCTATACAGCATTAACATCAAGTGGTGAGTAGTCTGGAGAGAGATTGATATTTTGATTGTAGCAATGGCTCTTTAACAGTACATGTAGAACATCAACATCTCTGGTTGTAGTCAGTAGTTTTGCTCACTGAGAAACTCAATAGATGAGAATACCTGATACCTGATGAGAGTGGTGAGGTCTGAAATAAACACAGATTTTTTTGTAATTGCATCATGAATGACTTACCCGACCCTAACAGTGTGTGTGTGTGTGTGTGTGTGTGTGTGTGTGTGTGTGTGTGTGTGTTCCAGCCTGTCCCTGCTGCCCCCGCTGCTGTTGCTGCTCTAGAGGGGCTCACCAAGACTAAACCCAGGAGGATGAAGGTGAAGTGGACTCATCTGGGCATGGTGTTCTTCCTGTTGCTCTCCCTGGTCATGACAGGATGTTTCCTCTGGCAATACCAGCTTCCAAAGTTACTACCAGGTAAGAGCAGCACCATACAGTAAGTTCCAATTTGTTGAAGTAAAAGACACATCCAAACTGAATACAAACAATCTGAATATGATGCTAATACATGAAGCATGGCAACATACTGTACCATTTGAGAAGATTATCACAAAAAGGTACAGCATATAGTCATTTTTAACCTAGCCTGTTAATTGAATGTCGCCTTGTAACATTGTATTTGAGGTAAATAGGTTATAGGTTGAGGCAGTTGGTTGTGGCTTACTCTGCACTGTGAAACCTTGTTACACACATTAGACAACATTTCACACATACAGTAGACACCTTTGAAGATTGTTCAATATTCAAAGGAAAACAATTAGAGCATTGCTTGATTCATAATCAACAAGTTTGCCTCAGAGCTAAATGAGGACATAATGGGAGCCTCCGTACCATTATTGCAGGGTGTTTCAGTCAGGTTCGACTTTGGAATCCAATTAGTTTCTTTTTGTGGGTTGGGAATGGATTAGAATTCTAAACTCAGTCTGTCAGGCTCTTTGGAGAGAATCACCGCAGTGTTAAATATATATATATATAAAGCAAGGAGATGCTGTATTTTTTGATCACCTTTGTAACCTTTTTAACAATGAGCCCTCTGAGATATAACTGTAGCTTTTCTACCTGAAGTTAAATTTCTTCTTTGTCAAAGGATTCCATTGAGGCCAGCTCATCATCTTAAAGTAGCCCACCAAGCATACCCCTGATGTGTGGTGCCTCAATAGGATTTCAAAACATTGGCCTGGTTTCTCTATGGATTGAGAAGGCTTGATTCAAATACTTCCCTGTGCAGTGGGTTGAAAGTCAGTTTTCCACTCTCATTCTGAATTCACAGTAGGAATGACCCTTATGACTTTACACAATATGTGAGTGTAACTTCTCAAATGTAATACTTTGTGATAGACTGAAAACACAAGGGAGCCTAGAGCACAATAATGTTGACAATCATAGTGCAATATGTCTGTCTCTTTATCATCTCATACATTATTCCATGAATATCTAATTGGAATTTCAATGACTGCCTTTTACTCTTTTCCACTCTCTCTCTCTCTCTCTCTCTCTCTCTCTCTCTCTCTCTCTCTCTCTCTCTCTCTCTCCCTCCCCATCCTACCAGATGAGGGTATGAGCGGTAATTCCAAATCAGAGAGGATGTGCCCCCGCTTCCCTGAGCCCCTCCCTCTGGAGCACCCCATCCCCAGCCTGAAGGAGGCGCTGGAGAAGGTAAGAGCCCCACCCCCA